>NW_021145762.1:0-55679 GCF_002837175.3 Physeter macrocephalus | reverse complement strand
CATGTATCTTCTCTTCCTCAGGCCTGTACGGCTCCAGCCACACTAGCAATGCCATTCTTCTCCAGAAAAGAAAGGGCCATTCTGTAAGAAGCCCTGACACTGCTAATCTAGTGAACGGGCTTACATTCCAACAGGTGAGGGACGAGGTCCCCAAGGCTGCATTCCTGCCACACCTCTGCTCACTTAGACCACAGACCTTCAAGTCCAGTGAGGCAGGCCCCTTTCCCAAGAGCCATGCTGGGGAAGGGGGAAGATAATACCTCTGACATGATCTCAGCTATGCCCACAGACCCCTTGCCAGTCAACCCCACAAGAAAGACACCTGCCTACCTGGTTATAGGCCAGGACCTGACAAAATACATCTCAGCACACACACCAAGCCCATCTCACCACTAAAAACTCAGCAGCCTATTCTGCATATGCCCTGAATCACCTTCATGACCCACTGGCTGCCTGGGAGTACTGTGAACTCCAAATTCCAATTTCCAGGAGGCCACCCTATCTCAAAACTAATGGGGGAGATACCTAGAATAAGCAAATTCATAGAGACAGAAAGTAGAAGGGTGGTTACCCAGGGCTGGGGGAAGAGGGAAATGGGAGTTATGGTTTAATGGGTACAGATTTTCAATTTGGGATGATGAAAACGTTCTGGAGATAGATGGTGGTGATGGTTGCACAACCATGTGAATATACTTCCACTGAATTCGAACATTTAAAAACGGTCATAATAGTAAATTTTGTCGTGCATATTTTCCCACAATAAAAAAATAATAAAATATATTAAAAAAACAAACCATCGCCACCTTACAGTAGGAGCTGTCCAAGGCCAGAGTACAGAATTTGTGGCCTAATTAACAATGAAGCAAATTATCTAAAATACTTTTGAGTTAAAATGTAATAAAATAAATAGTGAAAGAATCCTGCTGTTTTTTTATTTGGCTCAATGGCATAATTTCTTGGTTTTTGTTTTTGTTTTTTTTGTAAGTCATCTGGGCTTCTCTCAGTCTTCCTTCCAAATCTCATTTGACTCCAGGAAGCCTTTGGAAGCTCAGCCCTGCCAAATTCCAATTTTCATCTCTTATTCTGCCTTCCCCAGGCCACCACCACCAATGCCGCCCCTCCTTCACTCAGCACCTGTAAAATCTGCTTCAACATCACAGGGAAGGTTGGGTAGGGGCTCCCTGCTCTTAGCTTTCAGCGCCTACCATCCCTTGCCTGGAGAGAACACTCCTGTGTTCTGACAGTCCCTAGACAGTGCAGCCAGCAGACTGCAGTTCCTTGAAAGCAGGGAGCATTCTTCCCTGCAGTGTACAGATTCCCTAAAAACTCCCCAAGGGCAGATCCAGATCAGCCCAGATCTGTTGGACATGCCATCAGACTCGAACGAGGAGAAACAATGGCCGTGTAATTAGATAAGACTTCTGTCTCTCAAAATCAGAGCTTCGCATATTTTTCATTGACTAACATCAATTTCAGGGACACTGGGTATGAATCCTGTTCACGTTAGGAGAATCCTGCTGCGAGGCAAAGAAGCTTGCCCGTTTGAAAAAACAGTAAGTCTGACATATCATATACCATATTTACTGTTCTTAAGCACAGCACATGGATGTGAACAAATCCTTACCCCACTGACTCCTAGTCTTCCTTCAAAGCTCTTCTCCTCTAGACACTCTCCACCTCCCTATCGCCAACCCCTTTCCAAAATGGGTTGGATCTCTCCCACAGTATCTGTACTTACCTCAGTTACAGTAAATCCTGTGCTGAAATTAATTTTTCACTTCCCTACTCCCAGTTCCTATAGCACAAGGCCCTCTCTATACAGTATGTGCTAAATGAATGAATGAATGCTCAGACCTTGGGCACATAATAATCCTTGACATTTAACGAGCATCTATGAAGTCTTGAGCAGCAAGGTAAAAAGCTTTCTATGTATTAAAGAAGTTAATCATTGTAACAAACCAAGGCATCATTAGATACTGTTATCTAATGATAATAGTATCCCCACTTTTCAAAGAATTAGAAAAGTTAGCAACTTGGCAAGGGCACATGGCCAGAAGTCATGAACTTGTGACTTGACATCCTAGAGCCAGAGTTCAGAGCCTACATCTGTAACCACCGTCCCATACAGCTCCCACACAAAGTGGATGGAGGGATCCAAGTGCTGCCTCGTACACCACATCAGGGACATGGTCTCTGCTCTAGACCCTTTGGTTCATGATACTCCCCTTCTTTCATCAAACTCCAAAATGCCAGGATCTGGCATAATGAGATCTCGATGCAATAGTGGATAACTGTGGTGAATATACCAATAAAAAGTCAGCTGAGGGGTGGGTGACTTTCTAGCCTGGGTGGGTATGGCAGAGGCAGGCCAGCCGATCACCAGACACATTGCTCCTTCCTCCTGGGCCCTTCCTTGCAGCTGTGTGAGCCCATGTGACCAGTTCCAGGTAATGGAATGTGAGCAGAAGTGACGCACGCAACTTCCAGGACCAACCCATGAGAACCTCCGGTGGAAATCCTCCAGGCTCTTTCCACTTCTGCCAGAGCATAGCAGCCATGGAAATCACATGTGCAAGATGGCAAAGCCATGAGAAGGAAGGAGCTGGGCTCCCTGATGCCCACTTGGAGGAAAGCCGTCTATGACCAGGAACATTTGGACTTCACGTATGTCAGAAATAAACCTGAAGTATGTGAAGACACTGAGAATCAAGGGGTTTATCTGTTAGGCAGGAAATATCAATTAATCCAGTAGGTAAACCATAGCATGGTAGGAATGCCAGATTTGTCACTGGGGGTTAACCCCCAGAAATATGCCTGACCACCCCTCATTAAGTAACCTCCCCCCACACATATATACCCTATGGTGAATATACCCTATTATATACCCTATAATCAGACAAGAGAATGGGACAGATAGGCTAGTCGTTTCCTTGGTTTCAATAACCCCCTGAGCCCTCAGGTCCTGAGTCCCTGGAAGCCTATGTGGTGTGGTGGAAAGAATGTGGACTTCCGAGTCCCCCAGCATTCCCTTGAGCAAGTAGCAAACAACACAGAGTCCCTGTGAAAATTAGATGAAGGTGCCTCTTATGGGGCGGGCTCAGGATGTGCTTTTCCAGCGTCGTTCCAGCCCACTGCCCTGGGGATAACACCCACCACCCGAGGTAGCCCAAGCCAAACCACAGCAGAAATAGGGGCATTTTCACATAGATGGTAAGGGTGATCATCTCCCCTTATCTACCTTAAGCTGAGATGGCACAGTTAAAGCATATTTTCCACCGAGTCTTTGCCCAGCACACACTTAAAGTCACCCCCCAGGTGAGCCTTTGTGTCTGGATGGCTGAGCTCAGGCCTCAGGGACTGCAACCTTAGTAATTAGTCTGGAGGATAGAGAAGGATGCTGGGAGGAGGCATAAAAGTCATGGAAAAGTGAACTTGAAAAGGATTTCTCAACAACGCCTGCTCGCTCTACACACATCATACCCAGGAGCCCAGGACAACCACAGAGCAGTCCCTGCCCCAGAAGCTCACAGCCCAGCCGTGTCTCATGGAGTCTGTCCTCCAAAGGCGCCCCCACTTTGAAGAATTGTGCCAAGTAACTACATTTTTTCAAACCAAAAAAAAAAAAGAACTCATTGCCTAACAAAAGCGTTTTTTGTTCTTTTTTGGATGTGTGAATTTAACAATGTGAAATCAGTCTCAAAAATGTGCACAAATTCAACCACAGTTAGATCTACATTTGCTCTTAAAAATGGCACTCTCCCTCCTTCCCTTCACAGTCTAGGTTCCCAGTAGAAAAGTCTAGCCTGGCAATGTCCACTTCCTCACTTCCACTCACCCTCTAATCTACCACAATCTCATTCCCCCACACACATAGCCCACCTAGGCATCGTGCCCAAGGCCACCACCAACTCTGTGGCTACATCTAACTGTCACTTATTGGATCTTATCTTGCCCATGGTCTCTCCCATCTTCAGTCTGTGCAGACACATCTCTCTCTGAACGCCCCTGAAATTTCCCCAGATTCTGATCTTCACACTCATCCCGTTTTCAAGGACCTCAACACGCCCACAGAGCAACCAATATCTACATCCCAATGACCCATCAAGCTATCCCTCTGTCATGAACCTCCAGCTGCTTTCCAGACCTGTATTCAACTGCCAATTACACTCTTCCCCTGACTGTCTTACAGAGACCTCACATGTGGTCAGTTTACCTTCCGCCTTCCCCTCCCTGGCATCCCCAGCCTCAGTGAACAGCACCATCTGTACCTAGACTCTCATGCCACACCCCTGGAGTCACCTTCTCTGCCCCCTTTCCCTCACCTCGAGGAGCCAGCCAGTCACCTGAGCACTGCCTCCGCAACAGTCCCAGGCACTGCCTCCCGTCCAGCCTCCCCTCTCATTTAACTCTCAAAACCACCTCATAATGCCCTTCCTGCTTGCTCCCTCCAATCCACCAGCCTCTCTCTCGAGCTGCTGCCAGAGAGATCCTTCCACCAGAAATGCACACTTGGTCAGGTTCTGTTCCTGTTTCAAATCCTTCAGCAGCTCCCTGAGCATCTTCAGGGTGAGAGCCAAACATCTCAGCAGAGCAAGACAAAAACCACCTTCCTGATTCGCCCCTTGCCTGCTCTCCAGCCTGCCACCTCACCATTTCCCTGACCCCACGTCCAGACCTACTGAGCCATCTGCCTCTGTAGCTCCCTAACAAACTGAACTCTTCCAGGCCTCCCTCCCTGTGCCTTTGCTTATGCTGGTCCCTCCATCTAGAAGGCCCATACAGACTCCATTCACTTGGTAAAAACCCAGTCGGCTTTAGGGCTGAAGCATCAAAGGCAGCAGAGTGTCAGGGGTCCCAGTGTGGGCTCTGGAGTCAGGCAGACTTGTTACAAACCTGACCCACCACTTGCTAGGTGTGTGAGCCTAGATGAGTCACCTAACTTCTTTGAACCTCAGTTTCCTCATCCATAAAATGGAGATAATAACAGTCCTGACCCCACTGGGTTACATGAGGATGAAACTCGGTGACGCCAGGCTAGGCAGTATCCTTGGCTGCAACTGTTCTTTGAAGTCTTACCTTGGTCTCCCCACAGGCCCTTCTCCTACACTGTACTCCGTGGAGGTTCCAGTGATGGTTGCATACAGACTATCGCATGAACTACTTTTGGGTCTGCCTGCCTCACTGGACCGTGAGCTCTCTGATGCCAGATGTTGCATATCCAGGGCCTGGCACCTGTGCCTCTGGCAATGGCAGATGTTCAATAACCACTGCTTGTTGGTAAAATCCAATCAAGAGCAGCCACAAAATTTAGGCTGTGTGGTGGCGTGAACTGTGACTGCCCTTTCTCTCTGACCACCACCAGAATGACCACCGGAGCCTCCTAACTAGTCTCCAGTTCGCGTCTTCCCCTTCCCGTCCTGTCTGCACCACCCCACACTGTTCATAAAGCCCTCAGGGCTCCCTAAGCCCCACTGTATAAGTCCCAACTCCCAGGATGGGCTCGTCAGCCCCCTCCATGCAGCCCCCATTTCCTTGTTAGGCTCAATTCCCAAAGGTCTTAGGGCTCCCCTGTGGCTGCACCAGAGAGACTGGCCCATTTAATGCTCCACATCTGGTCTCTGCCTTCCTCCTCCCATCCCTGCTCAAATCTTACCCATCCTCTGAAGCAAAGTCAGGCCCTGGAGTACTAATTGAAGACCTACTATGTGCTGGCATCACAGTCTATTCAGGGAATCAATTTTAAATACTTATAGGTAAGAGCTGCAGTAGAGGTGGGTACCAAGACGTGTGGACACAGAGATGGGAGATGGAGTGACCCACAGCCTGGAGAGTGGCTCCCAGAAGAAGCGGCGCCAGAGCTGGATCTTAAGGGATGAGCTGGAGTTTTCAGGCACAAAAGCTTCCCCATCCCATACTGACCCTTCTTTCACATGCATTCTTCTTACTCTCAGTCTGTGCCAGAGGTCACCAGAGCTGGGTCTTAAGGGATGAGCTGGAGTTTTCAGGCACAAAAGCTTCCCCATCCCATACTGACCCTTCTTTCACATGCATTCTTCTTACTCTCAGTCTGTGCCAGAGGTCACCAAACCTGGTTCTACACCACACGATTCACTAGGAAGTGTCCAAAAATACAGCTTCCTGGGCCTACTCCCACACAGAATCTCTGCAGCCTGAGGTCCAAGGGGGAAACTGCTAGGCACTCTGGATACCAGGGGAACAAGCTCTGTCTCCCCAGCCTCTGAGAAATTCCCATCTAGTAATTCCTAGAGACAGACAGTCATAACACAGATGGGGTCATATGAGACACAGAACCGGCCATTTGGCACTTCATTTAGCCTTGAACCCAACACGGTTTTGTGCATTATGCTTGTCTGGACAATATAATGTATAAACTTCTTAAGGAAAAGGCCAGTGTCTTTTGTTTCTTTTCTATTTCCCAGAATATTCAGCTCAGTTCTAAGTATGCAGTTGGCATTCAATCAATATTTAATCAAATAATTCAACTTCTCGTATTATGTCCCTTTGGACTAATTCACCCATTAACGAACTGTCTACTGATTTTTATCTTTGTAATTTTGGTGCCAGTGTGGTGTCTGCTCCTACTAGGTCATTAGTACATGTTTGTTGAATGAATGAACATTTACTGGTAAAAATTTATTTCAGGAGGAATGGAACAGCTCTCACTGTACCACCTTTAGAGTTCACTTAAAAGACTTCCAACACTTTTCATTTGCATTATAGACCTTTAATTTCAGGATTAATTTCCTGATACGCATTTATACATGCTTTGTTGTTTATATTATCATTAATGTTATTAGCAATGTAACTAATACTTTCCTGGATCTCGGAGGTCAGCTGGCCTCTGTGCAGGTGTGCCCGGGGCAGGGGAAGGGGAGATGCTTGCCTGTTTCTTCCAGTGAGGTGTCCACCCAGCTGGCAGTTCAGCTGGCCACACCCATTACCCCAGTCTCCACACAACGGCCTATCAACTGCATTCAACCTTTACGAGCAGGTGTGTGCACATGCACGGGCAGGTGAGCCCTGCCTGAGTCAGAAAAGCCTAATGGGCTGTTCGAAACCTACTGACATGTCAACACACTTGGGAAGCTGGGATCTGTGATTTAAATGGGAAAAGCCCTGTGCTGCAGAAAAGCAGTCTGACAAAACAAGGACGCGCATCGGGAGGCTCTTGGGAGACATGTCCACGCATGGGATGCCCAGCCAAGCGGGGACGGGCTGGGCAAGCTGGGGTAGCCAGCAGGATGGACTCTACCTTGCTTTCGTTGGGGCCCGCATTCCCATGCTTTGTTGCTGTTACTGTTCTTTGTTTGTATGTTAGGCTTGTTTTAAGCCTTGAAAATAGGACTCATAGTCTTGAGTGGGGGAATTTCTGGATGTGGATGAAAGTTCTTCTGGCCCTCCCTCCAGGCCCAAACCAGGAGATAGAAGATTCTGTAATTCCCTTTGTGCCCAGGACCAGAGGGATCTTTCCTGGAGTGCGTGCTGGATCGTGGACAGCACTCGGGCAACTCAGCCGGAGAGATATTCAGTCCTTTTTGCTTCTGCTGGAAAACGGGAGGGTTTACTTGCTGGTAATGTATTTGTTCCTATATTCATCCCACAGATACCAATTACCTTGTGCCGGGCAATGTGCTAAGTGAACACAGCTTAATGGTTCTCAGCTGCAGCCTCTGGGGGGTGAGCAGGCCAGAGACTGACAGGGCGAGACAGCCCTGAGCAATGCTGTCTTCCCTTCACCAGACCCGCCCAAGGGGCTCTGTGTCCACATCAAATGTGCCGTTACCAGGGGGCCGGTTCAGGTGTCTGACTGAGCAGAAGGGAGAGAGAAAAGAAAGACTGTTTGGGCCACATCCTTACTATGCAGAGGAACTGAAGTCTCCTATGAACTATTTTCACAAAAGCTCTTTAAAACCATGCAAGGTTTCAGACAGTAAATACAGAAAGGCCTCTCTGATTAGGGCAGAACCAGTCCCTAAAATACACTCAGCTGCTGACCCCACTTCTGAGGATGATTAGCTTGACAGGTTGTACTTTGTTGTTGGTAACGGCCGTGAGGCTGACCTGGAGGGTGATGTGAGCCTGTGTGAGGGGGGCTGCAGAGCTCTGAGGGAAGGGACACCTGGCTCTCCAGGTGACACTCAAAGGCCACGTTCCTGTGAGCTCAGAGACGCTGAGACAAGCACTCCAGGACCAGCGACTAGCGACGGCCTTGGCCATTCCTCACTCGGTGGGTCAAAACGCCCCTCCCTGACCCACACCCCGACAGAGAGAAGCCCCAGGGAGGACCACAGAAGATGTGACCGAGCCAGTGAATTTTCTGTCACGGTTCGGGAGACAGTCTCCTGCCATCCCGATGTAAGACATTTGGGTTGGCTGAATGAAGGCGCTGGACAGTGTGTTTGGGCTTATGTTCTGAAAAACACATTCACTAAAGCAGCCACCATCCCAGAAAGGATTTTCTCTTTCCTTGTAAAGAAACGAAACCCAGGGGGCCACAAATGATGGACTGTGATACGAGACCAGGAAGACCTGGACTCCAGATCGCTCTCCGGGTTTTTGCTCTCCTCCCCTCCATGAAGGGTACGTCAGGCTCAAAGTTCTGCTTCCAGAATAGGTTTCCTGGGGCAGACCTCGGCAAGGAGTTCATTAGAGAGGAGAGAGGCACGAGTTCCTGAAGGGCTCTCTCTCTTCCCCAAGACCCTTCTCACTCTAAAGGGCTGGGGTTTTTAAAAGATTCTGGCTCACCCTCAGGGCAAATGATCCACTTCCTAGATACTTTTGCCTTGTAAATATTGTCCTTAAAAACAGCAATATATTTTCGTTGATCTTTAAGTAGCCTTCTCACCCCACACCCCCAGCTGCTACAGAATTATTGTGTGGCTTTGTCTGGAATGCAAAACAATCCCTGGAGAGACAGGCTGCACATGAACTCACAAGGGTGTCTGCTATCAGCTTATTTGACAAGAGGAATCTGAGACATTTTAAATATAAACTGTCAGTGTGGCCCATCCCACCCCAATGCCCTAGCTCCATCAATAAACACCTCCACTGGTTCATGAGACACAAAATGTAGAAAATGGACACAAACTGTCTGAACACAAGTCCCACAAACATTTCTACAGGGAAAGGTACTTCAGACGCCTGGAGAATTCATATCTGGAGAATCTCTGCAGGTCTGATGTTTCTTTCAACGACTCTCACAAAATTAGCAAGTGTTTTACAAAGCCCTTAACTGTCTGGTCCCAAACCCCTCCTCCCCCAGCTTATCTCCCAACTGAAAGTTCCACTCCTTCTACGTCAGCTGAGAAAATATGCCCATGACTCCTCCTCACTTCCAAGTACCGAATCAAGCCTTCATACTGCTACATCTTTCACTTGGAAAACTCTCTGCCTGGCAATCTCCTACTTACCCCTCAATACACAAGTCCCAGAGCACATGCTTGGTGCCAGTTTCCCTGTGCGTTGCTCTCTTCTCGGTGCTTTCAGAGCACTTGGTGTGTGACTCATTATGACACTGCTTAGAGCAGTGGCTGTGACTCTATACACATCTGTCCTGCCACCAGGTCAGGCCATGAACTCCTGGGAATAAAGGGACCAGGTCTTACTCACCTTTGCATCCCCACAACCAAGCCCAGAGCCTGGCACTCAGAAGTCCCATCATAAATGCTTGATGCCTCAATCAATGCCCAGCCCACTTGGCCCAGCTCTCCCTTCTCCATGCAAAGAGAGGCCATGTGAAACGTGGAGCGAGGAAAGGCTTTAAGATCAGAGCCCCTGCATCGGAGCCCCTGGCCCCTGCGGGACGTGGCCTAGTTATTTAACCTGTATCTGCCTATTTTCTCCTCGATACAACAAACAGCCATGCTCACCTCTCAGAGGGCCGCAGTGAGGAAAAACAAGGTAAAATATGTAAACCCAGCGCCTGCTCAATGGAAAGAGCTCACAATACATTTCCTTGAGCTCAGCAGGAAGTGCTGAGCCAAATGGAGCCCTCTAGAAAAGTCAGTGGCTTCTGTTCTGGTTTATGTGCCAGCAACACAGCGATGGGGCGGACAGCCTCTAACCCAAAGCGCCCCCTCTCAGAGCAACAGATGGTGTAGGCAGCACTTGCTTCGTGCCCTCAGCTCCAGAGTCTCAGAAAGAGGCCTGATTAGCAACAAAGCTGATTTCTATCTGAATAATGAACCCACGAGAGTCCACTATTGCTGACGCTGGGCCATCAGATCCTTCATTTCCTGTCTTGCATTAATCTTTCACCCCAAGCCACACCATAAAACAGAATACTGCTGACCCAACAGTGTTAAATCCCTAAGTACAAGTCAAACAGCCCACATGTGAGAGAAGCCTCAACCTCGAGGTGATGTCACACCCAGGTTTTATCAGGCCTCGATAAACAAGGAGGTTATTGTGGGCCCTGATAACACCTTGGACAATCAAGCCCAGGGTTAAGGAGAGGAGTGGAAAGGGCAGTGGCTGAACCCACGAGAGGAGGCAACATGGCACTGGGGAAATAGCCACTTTGTATCAGGTTTGTGATTCCCAGGCTGGGAATCAGGAGACCTGGCTTGCATCTCGGTTCCACCCCTAGCTTGCTTTATGGGTCTGGTTAAGTCACATCTCTGGGCTTTGGTTTCTTTACCCATAAAACTGGAGAAATAGATCAGATGATCTGTAGGTTCTTTCCAGCTTTCACACCCAAAGAACATCAGTCTTAGAGACAGATCCACCCTCCTCAACCCTTGCCCTTTGCGTGTTAGTTGTCTGTCTGAGACATCTCTTAGCTCCCCCTGAGCAGCTTTCCACCAACACCACAACCATTATTGTTCCAGAGTGTCTGGTCACCCCTAACCACAGAGCCTGGCCAGGGAAGAAGATGATAAACTTGGGGCCATGTGTTTAAGAACATATCTAGTACCCTTTGGTCAAACAACTGGACAGAGTCCAGGCACCTCAGGACTTGAAGATCTTGGATATCCCAACAACCCCTAATAACCTGGGCTGGTTTCTTTCCACTCACAGGTTAATCCCACTCCCCTCCTATACCAACCTGTACCTCCTAGGTCCCCAATGCACTTTCAAATCATTAGACATTTTTTTCCAGGCTGCTTGGCAGGAGACTAGGGCAGCAACAGGCAGTTTTTATCTGCACTCTGGCATATCTCGGGGTGGGGCAGGGGAGAGGCAACGCTACAAAGTCCAGGAGGAAATGCCTACAGAAGCAAGCAGAGGAGGTGGCGACCTGGAGGAGAAGACGGTGCTAATCACGAGGACAGGCAGAGTTGGGCAATAGGAGTCTAGGAGGCTCCTTTAAGATGCCACAACCCTCTGTGCCTCCCTTACTTCCCTAATAAGAAATCTGAGGGCAGATGAAGTTGTGCAACTGGCCCGTGGCCGTGCCGATGAGCTGTGAACAACCAGCACCAGATCGTGGGTCTTCTGACCTCAGCCCACTCTTTTTTCCACTCTACTCTGCTGACCTCGAGATCTAATTAGGTTGCTCTAATGAGGCCAGCTGGATCCCCTGCAGACTCTAAGCAACATGACCCAGTGTCACTCAGGGAAAGAGCAGGCCCGGCAGATATTCTGATAACTGCCTCCCCAGCCCCATGCATTCCTTCCCAACCCAACATGCTCTGCTGCTCTTTCTCCAGCCCTTGCCACAAAATCTTAAGGAGTTCAGAGGGGGAGTGAGAAAGGAGAGGCGGGCCTTCCTGTCCCTACAGAACCCTAAATACCTAAGATAACCCACAAAGATCTCTCTCCTTTGGTCTAGGGGAGATTCATGCGGATGAGTGGCAGGAGGGAATCGAATTAAGCTGCTGGAAGTCTGACCTGATTAGGCCAAGAGTATTCCCTGTGAGCAATTAGATGGGTCACCTGAAGGTGTATGATGACAAACAATAGGATCTGTCTCTGCCAGGGACCTTTCAAGACCAATGTTGGTCAGATCATCTCAGCATCAGGAGGAGTTAAAGACTCAAGGAATGAATTATTCAGTGCGCGTGACCCAGTTCCTGGAGGTGAGGCTGGGTGAGAAGAGAACTCACTAGTTCCTTATCGTGGAAAGAAATTCAAATACTTCACAGGGTAGTGTTCCATTTGCTGCCAAAGAGGATCCATTCAAGGGTAAGAGAGACCCCACCCCCACCGCCCAAAAAAGGAAAAAAATAGCCGAAGTTCACTCATTCAACAAATATTCATTGAGTTCCTCTTATGTCTTTGGCCCTTCAGAAATTTGCATATGGGTGAAGCTTAGTAGGGTATAAAGAGGAGGGAATTTATAAACAGGAGGCCTGGGCTGTGGCCCCGCTCAGCCCATAGACAGCTACATTAACCCTGGGCAGGTCACAGCCTAAGTCAAATTCCTCATCTGTGAAATGGGAGTAAATGAAGATTTACTTATTATGAAGATGAACTGATCTTGATGAAATGTAGAGTGTAATGTAAGCCAAAGGTGTAAACAATAATGATGTGATACTGTACACTTTCCCTGCAGAAGTTTATAACCTGGTCATGTCTTGGAAAACAACGCAAGGTCAAGGTACCTATCTGGCAAACATCACATTCTCTGTAATTTGGGCAAAGTGTATGCTTCAACCTGCCAGTGGAGATGGAGCCCTCAGTCAGTACCAGGCTCCCAGCCTGTGTGTCCAGGAAGTTGCAAGAAGAGGCAGGGTGAAACTGGAAAGAGCAGGACCAACCTGGTCCTGTATCATGTCTGGACGGAATGAATGTTTCAGGAGAGCCCTAAGATTGAGATGGGGGAAAAGACCAACTGGAAGTGTGGTCAATCAGAAACAAAACAAAATTCACTGGAGCACAATAGAGGTGAGCCGGCCAGAAATGCACACACTTCCCTCCCCATACACATTTCAGACAATGATGGAATTGTCTATCGTTCAACCCTCCTCTATGCACGCACTCCACTTTCTGTGTTTCTCCAGGAAACGGGAGGGATTCTCAGGCCGCAGCAGCCTGGCTGATCAGGACCTCTTTGCCCAGACACTAAGAACCAGAACTACTAAAGCAGCTTTCCCCTGGATCCTGCCAACCCCTTCTCACCCTGCGGCTCAGCATCTCAGCATGGACTCCTCATCCTCTCCAGTCCCCCTCCACCGTGGATCCTCAGTGCCCACGAGGCCAGCCTCTGAATCCCCAGCCATGGCTGCCGGCTGCCCTTCCTCTGGGGCCTGTACCCTGCCCCAGCCTCACCCTCCCCTCCTTCCCCCCTCCACTGGGCTCTGCAGCTCCCAGCCACCACCCACCCCTGGTCTCACACCTCCAGGGACGCTCCTGAGGCAGGGTCAGTTTTATTCATGTCTACCTTCCCTCTGACTCAGGGCATTCTGTAAGTTCTTCACCCTCCTGTAAATGCAGACAGATGGTCCCCAAATGTTCTCTGACGGGAGAAGGGAGGCAGAGAAGGAGAGAAGGGGCGTGGAAAGAAAGTTAGACTGGAAATCTAGGACCTGCCTTCCAAATCTCCACTGGACAGCAGTGGGTCATGCAACCTTGAGAAAATATCCTCAGGCCAGGCCTCAGTTTCCCTATCAGGTAATGAGGGGTTTGCTCTAAATAACCTCTTGGGTTCTCTCTAATTATAAAATTTGGTTATAGAAACCAGACTAGCCTGGTTCACAGGAGATGTAGGTCTTGGACCTTAACAGCCTATAGTCTAAGAGCTCAGACCTCAGCCTCCATGTCTGTAAAATAAATGGGGATGACTTGACTACCCCTCCCCAGGTACGAGGCCCCCACGAGACAGAAGATAGGACTTCGTGAGCCATAAAGCCCTGAAGAAACCTCAGGGCTTGAACTCCTTGAGCCAACAAACACTGTTGCTCCCCTGCCATGTGCCCAGCCCTGGTGCTGCCCGACTCAGACAGGAAGGTTGGAAGACGGATCCTTGCATTCCAGGCTTCCAGAGCTGGTGGGGGAGACGGACGAGTCGACAAAACTCGACTCAGCCGGTGACACACCTGAGATCTGAACAAAGCGCTAGGGGAGTGGAGAGGAGGAGGCCCCAACTTTGCTGGGAGAGTGAGGGAAGCTTCTCAGAGGGAACACGTGTCCTGGATGTGGAGATCTGTTCCGGGAGTTGTGGGACTGGAGCTGGGGTGGAAAGGAGAGGGCATTTTCAACTCTTGGACAAATGATCTGGAAAGTCACTGGAGCGGCCCTTGAAGGCCCGTGGGAGAGTGACAGGCAGACGTGTCTTTGAGGAAGGTCTCTGGCAGCGCTGAAGAGGACAGAGCAGGGGGACAGAGTAGGGCCAGCAGAGCAGTGGGAAGGCTCTTACATAGTTCATGAGGGTGATGAGGCCAAACAAGTCATTGATTTTTCACCTACACGGAGTCTTCCAGACCCTACGCCTCCATGCACCTGCTGAATTTATGGAAAGACACGAACAGGTTTGCTCTCCTTACAATGGAACCCAAGCAGAGGAAGATGCTGTGATCATATTTGCAACTCTTGGACAAATGGTCTACCATGCTTGGAAGTCACTCCCTGCAGAAGCCACCCGGCCAGATTCCTGTCTGGGCACAGACCTGGGCCAGCAGGAGACGGAAACAGCATCAGAGCTGGGAGTGGAGTCAGGACAGCTGGTCTTACTTAGGGGAAGAGGGACAGAGATTCCATCCACTCAAAGCCCACTGAGTCACACAGGTCTTTCATATCCCCAAACACATCTCAGTCTCAATGCCTGCCATACTCCCTTCTCTGACAGCGTGGGAGGGCTGTGCGGCCTTGGAGGTGGTAGGCAAAGACAGAGGGCTTTCGCCAGCCATTGCTTCTTCATAGGGGTCACATTCACTCGGGCTTGAAGGAAGAGTGCAAGCACCCCTATCCTTCCCAAAGCCTGAAGCCAGCCCACCAGGAGCGACTCAATGGCAGAAAAGAGATCCACCACTGTGACTTACTTACTTGATTCTTAGGCATCACGATGACTGAAGTCAGCTCCTCCCAGGACAAGCCATGCACAGGTTGCCATATTCCTTTAAAAACAAGAGCCCAACAAGGAATGTCAAGTAGATTATCTTACATTACAGCCTCCTCTCTTCTCCCCACCAAGAGGTTCCACATGCTGTGCACTTTGTCCCGTAGTAACACTTTACCCAACAAGAGGAAATGGACAGAGAATGTCTCTTCGTGCTCCAAGTTTTTCACGTGAAGAAAGGAATCATGAGACGGTTAAACACATTCCTTTGTCTGCCACTGGCTGGGTACCCTAAGGCTTATCACACCTCTACACAAAGGCTTGCAGAGAAAGTAAGACGGATCTGGAAAAGAATGCTTCATTAGTTGCTCCAGTAAAAATAAAAAATGCCAGAATTTCTAAGCTTAGGACCTGAGGAAAGTAAAATCAAGCTGGTGTAAAAACTTGGTAACAAGTCACCAATGTAAAATTTGTCATATTTCCAAGGTGGAGAGGTCCAAAATGCTGAATAAACTAGGAAGTCATAAGCGTGGACTATCTGATCATGGCTGAGTTTCCTAAACAAATTATGATTTGGGTTTCCAGTGACCACTCTAGTGATTTGGTTACATCCCACTTCTGCAGAAAATGCTTCTACACCTGTTTGGAAAATGGAGCCTGGAGTTACAAAAATTCTAAGGATTTACTTTCACAATCCCAATTTTCTAAAAGGTGGCCTCAAAAGGACAAAACTTAAGACATGTAAGAAAAAAGAAAAAGACATGTAAGATTTGAGATCGCCAAGAGGCAATCGTCATACTCCGTGGACATACGCTCACTTTGCTCGGCAAGGTGGTAGGGCTACTTGCCCACAGAAACACGTACATATTCTCTCTAGTACACAGAAGGCTGCATTTAGAGCCTAGGAGTTGGGACTCACTGTTCAGAATCCTCAGGCTATTAATGGGAGAAAAGCAACTATTTACTGAGCACTGGCTATGCATGGAACGAGCACTGTTAGCGACCAGACATGCTTTGTCTCAGTGGCTCCTCACAGACAGGAATAGGGGCTGAGAGGGCAGAAGGCACTTGTCAGGGCCCCAGGGAGTGGCAGGACTTAAGGCCGGGCCTGGCTGACCCGGTGCTCACGGTCTCTCCCACCACGCTGAGGTGAGAGGTGTCCCAGCACCGCTGCGATGGGCCCGCACGCCCCACGGCAGCCACCTGGGCGGAGGCTGCGGTCACCCCCATCCCCATGATCATTATCAAGCCACACCTCTCCAGCCCGTGGCAGCTGACCAACAGGCTGGCCTGCCTCAGCCACATTCTATCAGCCTGAGCTAGAGGCTCTGTGCTGCTGCCTTGAGCCAGAAGTCAGAGAGTCAGGAAGTCTCCACCCATCTGCCCCCCTGCTTTTCAAGGGAAGCTTCTGGGTGCAGTGGGTCGGGGAGCTGGACATTCTGGTGCAGAATTCCGCTATCGGTCTAGCCAGGTATGAGAACCAGGGGCCGCCCCTGCTCCCGAGATGTCAGGAACAGAAGCCCCTACCAACCCTGGGATGTTACTGAGACCAACAGCAGGGAACAGGGGCTCTCTGAGGTTCTGCCTGGGCTGTCGCATAGTTGGATGGAGGCGGGCATTTCGGGACCGGTCTACAAGGGCTATAACCACCAGTCAGATTCCCACATAGGCCTGGGCACACGTTGCGATCCAGCCACTCCAAGGGCCATCCCGTACCCTCCATCTGACCAACAGCCAAACATGCTTCAAGCTCCCTTTAACTCCACTAAACCAGAAGGTCCTAAGGCCAAGCACCTTCCTTCTCCTCGAGGGGCCTCAGTTTCCTCAACTGCAAAATGAGGAGCTTGAACTAATTGGTGATATCCTCACCAAGGACCCCTTCTAACTGCCCCCATCCACAGGCCCTGACTTTTAGAGACACCTACGAAGCTAGTCTATTGTTAACAGGAGGGAGAGGGATTAACCCGCATGCAGGCATTACGACAGGTGGTTAGCATGTGCTATCCCAGATAAGCCTCCCAGCGACCCAGTGAGACAGGTAGTACAGCCACGTCACAGAGGGCAGAACTGAGGCACGGCCCAGCCTCAAACCATACTGACCACAGCAGCCTGGGACTCACGGTGGAGCTGGCCAGAGTCCACGCCCACGCTTGCTCCCCAACACGTTGCCCTTTGTCGTCAATCGGAATGAGGAAGCAACCTTTGCTCTCAGATTTGCCATCAAGCCAATCCCAAGCAAAGACGTATGAGGTCTCCAGGTCCCTGTGGGCCTGACTTAGGTGGTGCAGGAAAGGTTTGCTGTGAGCTTGAGTGACCTCATGGATCCCGAGGGATGTGAGAGGAACTCTGGGGACCTCCCTACTTCCACAGAGTCAGAGACTCACTGAGGAACCTGAAGCACTTGGAACAGGGCCTGGCACCCACCAGGCACTCCATCAGTATCTGTTGAATGGTGGAATGAAGAAATCCAGAGCTTAGATGCACTGAGGGCTTGTTCAAGAAGCGTTAGGCATGAATTAGTGTGAGACACACCAAATCCAGCTCAGAGCCACAAAGCCAGCCCCTCAGCAGTGTGCGCCAAGCAGAGCTCTCCACGCCCAGCCCTCCGCACAGAGGATGAAGGCTCAGATGCTGAGCCAGGACCGCTCTTCGCCCCAATTGTCAGGGGAGCACCTGAGAGAGCAAGAGGAATGTCTGAATACAAAGTGGTCACCAGCTCAGGCCCCAGAATCAGGCAAACCTGGGTTCCTGTGTCGGTTCTGTCACTTTAACTTAGTCAGGTGGCCCCAGGCAAGTCACATAATCTCTGTGAGCCTGTTTCTTATCTAAAAATGGGGATAATGTTAGTCCACAGGGCTGTTCTGAAGATGAAATGAGATAATGCTGTAAAGGACAGCCCGGTGTTTAGTTTAGAGTCAGTGCTCGGAGATGGCATCTTGCTGTATCGTCTGCATCAGAGTGGGTGGTTAGGAACACACTGGGAGTAATCTGCTTGGGTTCAATCCCTGCTCTCCTACTAGCTAGCTACGTGACCTTAGGCAACTTGCTTAAACTGTCTGTGCCACAGCTTCCTGGTGTATAAAATAGGATTGATTGTAAAGATTAAACGAGGCCTGTAAGTAAAGAGCTTAGAATAATTTTTACTTCAAAGTAAGCACTCAATAAAAATTCATCTCCAGAGGACTTCCCTGGTGGCACAGTGGTTAAGAATCCACCTGACAATGCAGGGGACACGGGTTCGAGCCCTGGTCCGGGAAGATCCCACATGCCATGGAGCAACTAAGCCCGTGCGCCACAACTACTGAGCCTGCGCTCTAGAGCCCGCGAGCCACAACTACTGAGCCCGCGTGCCACAACTACTGAAGCGCGCATGCCTAGAGCCCATGCTCCGCAACAAGAGAAGCCACCACAATGAGAAGCCCGCTCACTGCAACGAAGAGCAGCCTCTGCTCACCGCAACTAGAGAAAGCCCGCGGGCAGCAAGAAAGACCCAATGCAGCCAAAAAATAAATAAAATTCCTTTCTTAAAATTAAAAATATTCACCTTCTGCTTAATTATTAATATTACTAGCATCCTTCTCCCTTTGTTCCAATAACAGATTCCACCCCATCCCTCACTCACCAGCCTAAAAGGTAGGCATGGGACTCAAGATAAGTTCATCAGAGTATCCTTCCTCCTTGGCCACATTCTTAGGTACAAAGGGTGTGCATGTGCTCCAAGCTGGGCCAAGTTCCAATCTGAAAACTCCTGGGGAAGCCCTGATCCTCTTGGGTCAGGTACAGGGCTGTGTGGGGTCAGCTGGGAGCTGTCTGTATCCATGGACTAGGTAGGGGATGCTGGTCCAGGGATGCTGGAGGTCACCTTTCTGGGTGTTCTCTTTCTGGGGCTGGATTCTGCAGTAACTCCTTTGAGTCTCTGTACCTCCCCTAGAACCTTCTGAGGTATCCCATTTTTGCTTAAGCTCATTCAAGTTGGGTTCCTATCACTTGAAACCCAGAGTCCCCACTAACAGCAGCAGTCAACAATTGGCTGCTTTATCATAACTAAATCCCGCCCAGGAAGAAAAGCCCGCTGCACACTCTCAGTGAGACCCAGGAAGCCAGGGAAAAGCAAACACGGGCAGCAAGGCATCTCCACAAACTGAGGTGAGAGGAGCCGCCCACAGCCCTTGGACCAATGCCCTTCCTGGGAGAGGAAGATGCTGGAATCAAAAAAATTACATAGCCCAGTCCTGCGGGCCTGGGCTGGGAACCCAGCCTCAGATATGGGTCCCCCTGGCCATGAGCAATAGGAAAAGGCAAGGAGAGAAAGAAGGAGACAGTTGATTTCCACTGGCTTCACGGTGATACAGAAAAACATCTGGGCAGCTCCTTGAAACAACTCTATTTAGAGGGCGGGTGAGGGAAGAGGAATTATCTTGTCTGAGCCCTTAAATGACCCTTTCACTGGTACGATGTCATCTAACCTTCAGCACAGCCCTAGGAGCTGGATGCTTATCCAACCCACTTTCCAGGTGAAGAGACTGAGGCTCAGAGGGCTCAGAGAGCTCAGCAACTAACTGGCTGAGGTCACGCTGCTAGTGCCTGCTGCCTGGTGCACTTGTCATGCTGCCTCCCCAGCACACTCTGATCCCTGAGCCTGAGGCCTCCTCTACGCCCAGGCACATCTGCTGCCACTCAAGGGAGGTGGGCTGTGCCGCAGCCCCTCATCCACAACCGGCCCCCACCCCACCCAGAGACAGCCTCCCAGGCACTGACAGGACAGGCAGCATCTTGGATGTTTCTTTCTCTGAACATGAGTTATTTCAACCTCCAAGAGCTCCGGCGTGATGTTAACAAGATGGCATGTATCCGTGGGTTTTACACAGGAAATGCCTGTCAGAATCCCATGGACAGTTTCTTTATTTTTGGGGGGGGGGGGGCGGGGGGGTTTGGTTTTTTCTCAATCACTTTTCTCAAGAGATTCTGACTCAGCAGGTACAACTACAGCGCCTGACACACAGCATGGGCTGAACAATATTATCTTTACTTTGTATCATGTTTTTGCCACCTCCTGGGCCAGCACCCAGAGAGAATCTGTTCCTGTTCTTCCAGGGCTTCTAACGGCACCCTCTTAGTTCCCTCCAGGGAAAGAAGCTCCACCTTCAGATGTGTTTTAAAGAGAATTAGAAAAACCAAAGCAAAAACCCAAACCCCGGCCTGGTAGCAAAAACAAAGAATCAAAACACACTGGCTGGGCTTCCCTGGTGGTGCAGTGGTTAAGAATCCACCTGCCGATGCAGGGGACACGGGTTCGAGACCTGGTCCGGGAAGATCCTACATGCCACAGAGCAACTAAGCCCGCGAGCCACAGCTACTGAAGCCCGTGCACCTAGAGCCAGTGCTCTGCAACAAGAGAGGCCACCGCAATGAGAAGCCTGCGCACCGCAACGAAGAGTAGCCCCGGCTCGCTGCAACTAGAGAAAGCCCGCGCACAGCAACAGAGACCCGACGCAGCCAAAAATAAAATAAAATAAATAAATTTTTAAAAACCGCACTGGCCGCCTCCCCCTCCTCTTCACCTCCAGCTGTGGGTTGAGCACGCCAACCAGCACACACAGCTGTCTTCTTCCACAGGCCCCGGGAGCTCAATGCCAAGGTCTGCACAGACATAAACCAGCGGGGGTGAGGACTGTGCAGACACAGACATCGGCTGGTACCAGAGGAGACTCAGCTGGATAAGGAAGTGGCAGCTTCCAACGTTTTCTGGAGAAAAACTGGAAACCATGATCTGAGATGATGTGAAAAGCATCCTGACTACAGTAATGTTAAGAAGAGCAGCCTTGTCAGGGCCCCGGCGGCTCCCATGGGTGTGGGACAGTTCAGTAAGCCATTCCAGAGGAGCCTCACCCACTGACCCTCACAGGACACACACTTCACAATGCCACACACTACCCAGAGCCTCCCTGCCAGCTAACGGTTTCTGTTTGCTTTCCGGCAGCTGGGTTCAGGTAGCGGCTGCCCCAGTCATGGGGGATTATCCAGGCAAGTATTTCCCTTACTTTTCTTATTCTTTTCATAGCTTTATTCTCTGCGATTTAAAAATAAATACATTAATTAAAAGGAACTGGCTGGTTTGCCCTCAGGGCATGATTTGGTTTCCCTCGTCCCTGGCTGGGTGCAATGATGCACCATGCTGCTCGGCACTGCCTGGCGTTGGAATGGTATGCACTATACTGGCAGGGACCCACGGGCAAGCTGATCAGCTAGACATGTGAAAGGGGATGGAATGCTCAAGAGGGTCCCAGTTCCTGCTCCTCCTGGTTCCCATCAAATCAGCCAGGAAAAATCATTCAATAAACATTTGCTGAGTTTCGCGGCTAAAACTGTGAAGAATACCAAAAAGCATAGGGACTAGGGGTCTGAACTTGGGAAGCAGAGGCAGCAAAAGGAGAAGCAGTGCCTCAAGGCCAGCCAGCACTTGGGCTTGAGTGCCAGCCTCACTGTTGGTGCGCACTAAGACCTTGGGGGGATGATGTCTACCTTATAAAACTAGAGTGTGGATTAAATAAGATAATACGTGTCAAAGAGTAACAAAGGCTGCCACATGTTAGCCATTTACTATGAGGCAGGAACTGTGTGCTAAGTGCTTTGTGTGGATTATTTCACCAGATACTTTCAACTTCCCTGTGAAACAGGCACCATATCCTCAAGTTCAGATGAGGAAACTGAGACTCAGAGAAATCAAAGCACCTACCCAGGGCTGCCCTGGTAGCACAGTGGTTGAGAGTCCACCCGCTGATGTAGGGGATGCGGGTTCGTGCCCCGGTCCGGGAAGATCCCACATGCCGCGGAGCGGCTGGGCCCGTGAGCCATGGCCGCTGAGCCTGCGCGTCCAGAGCCTGTGCTCCACAACGGGAGAGGCCACAACAGTGAGAGGCCCACGAACCGCAAACAAAACAAAACAAAACAAACAAACAAACAAAAAAGCACCTACCCAAAGTCACACAGCTCATAAGAACCAGCGCTAGAACACACACCCAGGCCCATCAGACTTCAAAGTCCTAGTCTCTGCTCTGCTGCCTGCTGTCTGACAGGTGCTCAAAACACATTATGTAACATGTAAATGCTGAACTGGGGGCTGCTGGCTCTCCACCCAGGAGGCATATGGAGAAAAGAGGGGGAGTTTTGGCTGAGAGGGTTTAGGAAAACTTTCTGAAGTAGGCAGGGCTGAATCTCAGCCTTGGAGGGTGAGGATGGAGACAGGCCAAGGAGATATGGAAAGCACTAGAGACTGGGAAAAACAAAGCAAAGAGCTGAAGGCAGGGATGACCCAGGCAGGCAGGCAGAGAGAGGCAGCAGACATTGGCCAGGCTGGAGGAAGAGAGAAAGGGTTATGGGCACCTGAGCTGTTATCTTGGTGGCCGTTCTACCCGGGATCTTTCTCACCCACACTCCAGAGATGCTCCTCTGACTGCGCCTTTGGTCACACAATAATCACAGAGGGAATCAAAACCCATGATTATAAAGGCCCAATAACCCCTCCCTCCCCACAGCAGCCTTAGAACCCAACTGGAGGAGCAGATGTTTCTGTCAACTCCCAGCCTGTGCTGCTGTGGCGACCTGCCAGACCCAGATTCTAGCCCGAGCTCCAGGACACTGGGAATCTGAACACTGCCATATGCACTGAAGTATCACCACTGCTCCCCTGGCATTCAAGGTTCCCAGGAGGGAGAAGAGGGCACAGGTCAAAAGGAGGCTGTGGTGCATAAGCTCCTCATGCCAGAGTGTCTGTCTCACTGGACTTCATATTCCCGGGACGTTGCAGGTACTTTTTCAATAACCTGAACCAAGTGGAAAATTCTTCCACTTAAGGAACAACACTAGAGTTTGATAAGTCTGGATTACAGTCCATCCTGGAGCCCTGGGTCTAGTCCCACCTTAGCTAGAAGGACCGTTTGCCTGTTTGTCTCCTGAAGAGGAAGTGCCCCCACCCCCAGCAGTCTCTGCTTTGGCCCCCAGCAGCCCCCTGCACCCTGGATGTGGTTCTGAGCCCTGAACCTAGTGCCTGCTCTTCCCCCTGGGCGAAGCCGGGGATGCCGTCCCCTTCCACCTCTGAGTGCAGGTTCCCCCCTCACCCACCAGACCCCCCACCCCCGCCCTGGGCACGTCTGCTCCAAAATGCCAAAAGCTACAACGCCCTCCCACTGCCTCAGCTCCCCACCAAGCCCAACCTAGGCCTTGGACCCACGGAGAAGGGAGAATGGGGGTGAGATGATTTAAGCAACTCTGATCATTGGCTCAGCTCAAGCCCACCATCATGTGCTTTTTTGGAAGTAACAGGACCTGCAGGAGGGAGAGGATAAAAGTAGAACTGCAGAAAAGTCTGGTGGTCACATGGTCTCCTCCCCACCCTCCTCAGGAGAAGAGCAAAGGGGAAATGATGAAGGGCTTTGTAGGGATGGTCAACCTGAGCCTCCAGATGGAGGCTGCCTGCGACGGTCATGGGCACCTGGGTCATTACCTTCCACCCACGAGTCATGGGCATGTTACTTAACTCCGCCAAGCCTCAATCTCCTTACCTATTAAATGGAGATAATAACCAATGACCACACAGGATGACTGTGAAGACTGAGTGAAACGTGAATGTGAATGTGCTTGGCAAACTGTAAAGCACCCTTAGAAACGGCAGACATTTCCCACAGTCTTGGGAGGGAGGTGGGGGGGCTTCAGGTCAGAATATTCGGCTGCAAGGGAAATGGGAAACTGGGAACCCATCCTAGTCGGCAAATCTTCCAGGACAAGGCACAAGTCTCCAGGGATTGCAAAAACATTGATGGAGACCTATTGCCCAGTCTCAAGCACTCACTGTCTGGTGAGGGGAAAGCTACACTCACATTTGCACCATAAGGCAAAATAAAAATGTGTTACTGGAAGGAGAGTGTGGAGAGGATAGGACACTTTATTCTGGTCTCAGAGGTCAGGGAGGCTTTTGTAATAATATTATAATAATTATTAGCATAATATTAAGTCTTTGTGAGTGCTTGCTATGTGTGGCAGTTCTAAGTATTTGCATGGCCCCTCTCATTTAATTGTCATAAAAAGCCTGTGAATGGGTTCACAGATGACAAAACTGAGGCACAGAGAAATTCACTCCTCCTTTGGCCTCACAGAGCTGGTAAATGGTGGAACTGGAATTTGAAGCCGTCTGGCTCTGCTCCTCCAGCACACAAGGGGCGTGGTCAGCCAAGACAGATCTCAGACTCTCTAGGCAGCTGAAAGGCTCTGATAAGGCCTGCAGGGATGAGTCACTGAGGGAGGGCGCTGACTCACTCATGGCCTCGCCTGCTCCTGGGCAGGTGTGACTGCTGGGCCAGGGTTTCCACTCTGACACTGCCCCTGGTCTGTCCTGGAAGTTGGCCACACCTCTGCACTCCCCAAGGCTCCATATGGGCACCAAATACCAAGGGAGGCTGATGTAAGAACCTATATGTCAATGTACATTTATATAACAGATCACTTATGAAGTAATTTCTTCTTATTATAAAAGGTAGTCAATATCAGAGGGAAAAGAATTCGCAAATTCCGGCTCCGCCACTTACTCTGCTGTGTGACCTCCGGCAAATCTTAGCCTCTCTGAGCCTCAGCTTCTTCATCAGTAAGATGTGGTTAATAGTGTTTATCTCAGGCAGTCGTTGCAAAGATGAAATGAGATAATATGTCTAGTGCAGCACCTGGCACACCATAAATTTAATACATTATGGTTGAATCAGATGACTTTACCAAGGGTTTCCACTGGAAAATTATTTTCTTCACAATAATATTTGGTGGTAATAGTAGTCCTTTTAATTAGTATTCATCTGCCGCTAAGCTAAATCCATTACATGCTTTACCTCATTTAATCCTTAAAAGCATCATTTTCTTCATCTGATGTAGCTTTAGGACAACAGAAAGAATATGTCCAACACATTAATTTTACTCATACATACACATATAGGGAGAGAGAAACAAGACTGTCAAACAAGCTGATATACTATAATATACAAACTTACTATATGCCCGGTACTGTTCTAAGCATTCTACTTTCAATAACCTATTTCACCCTCTTTAAAATGTGCCTATAAGGTAAGTACTATTTTGTCCTCATTTTACAGATATGGAGCTTGAGGCACAGAGAGGTTAAATAACTTGCCCAAGGTCACTCAGCCAGGATTCAAACCAGAATAATGAAAGAATACTAAAATAATGAAAGAAAAGTCACAGCAAGAATGTTTAAGCCCCACATTCTAAGAACTTCGGGGACTGCTTGTCGCCCCCCTCCCCACCTAAGCTCTGCCATCATCCCCCTTCCACCAGTTCCACTCTCATCCTCACCCCTGTCGCACTGCTCCCAGGTAGGAAATGTCAAACTAATGGACTTTGTTAGGCCCTGGTCCTCTCCTCCTGGTATCTCAGCTTCTCTGCCTCAGCCCCCTATATCCCATCCTCTACAAAGCCACTAGGGACATCTTCCCATATGTGGCACTCCTCTGCTCAAGAACACTCTACGGGTCCCTGCTGCCTAGAGCTGAAGACCCCAATGGGTTGAAGAGGATCAATGAAGGACTCAAGATCCCCACAGGATCTGTCTGGCCTGGCATCTTTCCCTTTGGCCCCAGATTTCTCACTTGCTGGTTTATAAGTCCCAGCACAGGGCGAGTCAGTGAGGCCTTTCCTGACCACCCTATTTAAACTTACAGCCCTCCCCGCGACTGCTTCCTTCCACACGCACCCAGCACACTCTAGCTTCCTCCCTGCTCTAGTGTTCTGCAGCCACCTCTCATCACCTGGCCTCAAACACTAACTTAAGTCTTTATTGTCTCTCTCTCCCTCCTAGAATAGAAGTTCCACATGGCAAGGGGTTTTACCCTGTTTTTTTCCTGCTGTAACTGCAGCACCTAGAACAGTTTCTGGCACAGAGTAAGAACTCATAAGTGCCTGCTGAATGAATGAATACACATTTAAAATGTCTGAGAAGCAAGTGTCCAAACAGAACAATGGTGGGGGTATGGCTAGCATGCTTCTGGGCCTCCTCTCTGCTCCTGAGAACATTTCTGGAGGACAGGCCTAGATTAAAATGTCCAGAGGTCAAAGCCTTCCTAGGATTTACAAGAGTTCCCTATAAGATCCTGGGCCCTCATCCTCCCATTCCTGTTCTGAACGTTCACACGCACGCGCACACACACACACACACACGCACACACACACAATCTATCATAATGAAGGCAGTCTGCATCTGTCCTAAACTCCTCTGCCCAGCCTCATCTGCCTCTGAGACCCACCTTCAAACCAGGCCATTTCCCACTTCTCCTGGCCTGAACACCACTAGAGGTGCTCTCATCTTCCTCCCACTTATCCATCTGCACTTCACCTACTCGTCAAGATACAGATCAAATGTAGCCACCTCCACCTCCACCTCCTCCAGGAAGCCTTCCAGGCCCTCTCCAGCCTCTAGAAAACACTCCCCACGCCCACTTTGGTTTCCACCAGTCACATGGAAATTAGTCATGAACTACTTTGTGACTTGCCTTCTATGAATGAGCTGAACTGTTACCAAAATCTCCTGTTACTTAATTTTTTTTTTTAACATGTGTATCTTGCTTTTTTCAAGAATACTGTGAATGTTTTGGGAGGAGAGGCTGGGCCTTAACCATACTGTCATCCCCATGGCACAGGGCCTGGGGCACACAGTAGGTGCTAAATGTATGCTTCTTAATTAACTTCCCAACATAAGCAAGTCACCTTCCCAATCAGGTCACTTCCTCAATTATAGGTACCTGGACTGGTTTCTCCCAGTGCCCTGAATTATTTTTTCTTGGTTGTCTGCAAATCCAGTCATGGGCTTGTATCTTCAAAGGGTGTCAGACCCATTCTAATCATGCCCCCCTGTGCTGAGCAGATGAGGATGACTAGGAAAGAAATTATATGTAAAGTCCCACAGGTCTGGAAAAGGAAAGGACATAGTTGTTCCAGGCAAACCCAGACATTCAGAGTGTTTCCATTTCCTCAAATATGGGAGTTCAACAGAGGAGAAGACACAAAAAGAAAAAAAATGGTGAAAAAAACAAAAATAAAAAATAAATTAAAAAAAAAAAAAACCACGGTGTTAAGTTTTAGGTGATTTACCACAAAAAACCAATACTTGAGGCCCAGGTATGCCTGCTGAGCACCAGCTCTAAGTAAACTGAGATTAGAACAAAAGGCAGCAAAATCTCAAGTTACTTCTGAGCTTGGAGAGATGAGAGTCAGGGAGGAGAGAGGTGGCCCTGTGTGCTGCAGACCCTCTATGCGCTGGGCCCATGCCAGCTCCAGGGGAGGGTCTCCTGGCATCCTCACTGTGAGGTAAGTGGTCTGTGACCAGCCCATTCACACCTGAGGAACTGGGCCCACATGGCAGCAGAAGGCAGAGTGCCGACTTGACCACGTGAGTCATTCTCTTTCCACAACTCGCCAGTCAGGACTCCCAGGTTATCTATGCTTTTGCAAATTTTGAATAGCAAACATATCACTGGGTTCAGAAATCAAAAAGCACAGATGTATCCAGGAAATGTACCCCTCCTACTCCTGTCCCATCGACCCATTCTGTCCCCACTCCGAAACAGGTAACCACGGTTATTAGTCGCTCGTGTGTGTAGTGAAGGTGTTGATGTACATACATGCAAATAGAAATATGTCTTCTTTCCATTACGGACAGCAGACTATACACGTTTCTCTGTGCCCAGCTTTTATCTTTTAAAGGAATGGACTTGGACTAGGACAGGGAGACAGATCATCTCTACAAAAAAAAAGAAAGGTGGGTCTGTGTGAAAGGCCCATGAAACAAAGAGACAGAAATATTCTGGAGAACATGCGTGTGAGGAGAGAAGGCTGAGGGAGTACTCTGGAAGACATGAGTATCAAGAGACTGAGGTGTAATGGTCCAGTCACCGTGGGTACCACTGGTCTGTGGCTGACCCGGATCCCAGGTCAGCCGGAGGAGAGCCCTGAAGGTCGGGGGGCAGGCAGGGGATCAACCACCCTGATGGCACTAAAGCCCCACCGGCTAAAAGCTCTGACCAGCCTCGCCGAGCACTTCATCTTCCAGAAGAGAGAGGAAGCATCTATAAGAAGGGGATTAAGCTAATTCCCACGGCAATGACTGAATGGGTAGTGACTAGGGGGACACAGGAAGGAACTGTGGAGGAAAAGCAATCATTTCCTCTGGAACTTGGGAGGGACCAAGAAGGGGAAGTTGGTGCCTGAGACTAAGGAAACAGACTTCAAATTGCTAAAAGAATAGAAGGGCTCTAGGACCCAAGATTGAGGAAGTAAATGATTCAGACACTCTGAAATGCAGTTCTAGCTGTGCAGTTGAGGATGGAGATGGGGCGGCAGGGGGACAGAGGGAGAGGCAGGAGGAAGAGGAGGAGGAGGAGGGAGGATGGGGCCTTTTAGGAAGCAGGCAGCTCACCATTATGGTTCAGAGCTGGACTTAGGGGCAAACTGAATAGATGCTAATTCCGCCCCTCCCCTTCCTAGTTGTGAAATCTGGAGCAAGTCAGTTAACCTCTCTGCACTTTAATTTCCTTATTGGTAAGTGGGGATAATGAGAGTATCTATCTCATGGGGCTGGAACAAGAATGAAGTGAGTTAGTGTTTACAGAGTCCTCACATGGTGCCGGGCTCACCACAGCTGCCATGTGAGTGTTAGAGAATAGAGCCACGTGGTTGTACCGGAAACCCTGACAAGGTCAGCTGTTGAAAAGAGCAGGTCCCATCACGGGAGACAGATGCATAACCAAATAAGCCCCTGAGACGGTGAGGCAGGGCCTCCCTCAGAGCATCAACCGGAGGAGGCCAGCCCAGGATGAGCTGCGGCTGTACAACATGCCTAGATGGCAGGAAGGGGTGGGGGTCGTCTTGAGCCAAGAGGTCCAGAGGCGTCAAGGGACCCTGGGAAACTGGACCTCGGCTCCCACTCTGGACACACGATGGCCTCCGTCAAAGAGAGCTATCCTTAGACGGACACATAAAGATCCAACACTGAGATGAGAAAGGGGGCTGGGAAGGGGGGTGGGGGAAGCTTGGATTTTTAGAAAAGGATATTTAGATAGTTTCAATAACATCAAGCCCCCCTGGCCGGCCCAGAACGCTGGGAACTCTGGCAGATGAGACCGCTGAACTGCATATGCGTGGGGCAGCCTGGGGACACCTGAGAGCAGTCCCGGCGCCCTGCGGGAACTGAGAACACATGATGTCAAGGAGCGTTCATGCCTTTCTGTGATAGGATGCTTAATGGTTGATGGAGAATTACAATAAATTTGGCATAACTAGACTCAAGAAGGCATCTGGTCCGAGGTCAGAAGAGCAAAAAGGCAGAGACTTAAGCAGGAGCAGCTTGGACTACCTTCCCCAAGCAAGCCGATGAAAGATGACGTTACGAGGGGAGGACTCTGGCAGAGGGCTCTCTCCTGATAAGCATTTTATCAGTGACTTGGGTGATGCTAGGGAAGGCACACTAATTAAACAGGATCCTGAAAGAGCTCAAGGTAACAGAGGGCTGCACAGAATTTAACCCATTGAAATTTAACAGAAATGCTTGTTCTGAATCAGATGGGAAGAAAATAGGAGGCTCTGCACTTAAATGCTAAAGCCACACACATTGAGGACAGGGGAGAAGCAGCTTAGCAACACCCCATGTTAAAAAGATCTGGTCAGGGGAATTCCCTGGCGGTCCAGTGGTTAGGACTCTGCGCTTCCATTGACAGGGGTATAGGTTCAATCCCGGATTGTGCAAGCCGCGTGGCACGGCCAAAAAAAAAAAAAAAAAGATCTGGTCAGGAGTAATGTCAGTGAGTCACTAATGTGAAGTAGCTGCCAGAAAAGCTAATGCAATCTTGGGCTGCATTAAAAGGAGCAGAATGGCCTGAACTAGGGAGGTGATAGCTGCCTTCCTCTGCTGTCGTCACACCACACCATGAATATGGTAGATGGGTCTGGGCACTAGCCTCGATATATTAGAAGGATATGGACAAAATGGAGTTTGTTCAAAAGAGAACCACAGGAAAACACTTGAACCCACATCATGGGTTGTAAATCTGGAAGAAGACTCAAGAGAGGACAAGAGGGCTGTCTTTAAGTATCATATTGCACTGGTTAGGAGATGTGCATTTTTTTTCAGTTATAAAATGTCTGAAAGCAGAATTATCTTATAATCCCCTAACATCTAACAATCTCTCTAGGCCAGAATGCAGCTGGGGCATAGCTGTCATCGCCACATTGTCACTGTCATATGGAAATTTGACTATTATTCCTGGTGACACATCTGGACAACTGCAACCCTCAACATTTCAAGAGCCAGAACATTTAAGAACCATTTCAGGAAGAAATGTGAGTCCTGGAAAAAAGAATTCCAAAGACAACAGAGATTAAGAAATACATCACCACTTTACCAGACTATAATATGTCAAAAAAAAAAAAAAAAAAAAAAAGAACCCAAACCTATTGATAACTCTGAGTCAAAAAGTGATTTGAAAGATTTGGATTCTGAAAGTGAATAAGTTTTAGAAATGCTGTTAATAATTTATTTTCCTTTTGATGTACATGCAGGGACGATATGGAAGAAAAACTTATGGCTAAAGTCTAAGAGAATTCTTTCAGTAAATATAAACATTTTAAGTGATAACACAGTATTGTTCCACAGTTTAACTGGAAGCAGTTTTTCTTCCTTGAAGGTTCATAAAATAATGGTATATCTTACAATCTATGGTATCAGAGATTTGATTTTTAAAAAAACAGTATCTGAAGAGCTGTCACACGGAGGAAAGACTAGACTTTCCTTCTCTATGGCTTCAAGGAGGAAGAACTAGGACCAAGTGCCAGAAGCTATAGGGAGCCAGCAGGGAAGTGACAGGAAGAGCCGTCCAAAGATGGAATGGGTCACCTCGGATGTGAAGCCCAGTCTGGAACACAGTGGGGAAATCAAGCACCAATGTGGCAGCCCTGTGATCCCAAGGTCTGAATGAGGAAACCTCACCACGAAGAGAAAGCTGGCCCATCTTTCTTCGTTACCCATCTATGTGCTTAGACTGAGCTATTCTCTCAAAAAGTCACCACTTAAGGATAAAAGCCATTTAGGGAACAGTACTGAATGGGAGACCTGAGGCAAAGAGGAATGCCGCCCACACCTGTGCTCTCAGACTCCTGGGGGCCAGCTGGAGACCACCTACATGCCTGCTATGTGCCAGGCACGTGACAGGTGTACTACACACACTGCCCCAGTTAATCCTCACAGCAAGCGCTATCACCCCCATCTTACAGAAGAGAAACCTGATGCTCAGAGAAATTCAGTGGCTTTTGCCCAAGGTGTTACTGCCACTCAGAGCCATGGTCGGTCTGTGACAACCTGCTTCAAATAGAGGGTGGTCCAGAAGTCTTGATTGGCAAAATGAATGAATTGAGCTCTCAACTGAGCAATCAGTGAATGGACCGACGTGGTTTCACATTGGTAGCACAGATGCTAGGAGAAGAAAGAAACAGGAAAGCCGTTTTAGTGTCCGACCCCCTATCAATAGCTCCCACGGGCACGAAGCTCATGCCATTTGCTCCCCGCAGAAGCAATTTATTCCACCACATAAAGCAAGGGTGTTTCTGAGACGTCTATGGCACAGAACAGGTGCCAGCTGCTCTGCTCAAATGTCAAAGCACACCAGGTTGCCGTGCCTCCCACCTGCCAGGTTAACACTGGAGTAGGCAGAAGCTGAGCTCAGCTTTTGTCCCCTCCCAGGGCCTGGATGTCCAGAGGGCCGGGGAAGGGCCGGGGAGTCAGCCAACTGCCCCCACAATGTGTTCCAGCCGCCTGGAGACATCCAGTCCAGTCCCAGGCCACCCGGGCTTCCTGCTTCACTGGGGAGGTCAAAGTGGGCACCAGATACCAAGGGCATCACCCACCTGAAGGGGATATTCAGGTGCTTATGAGATCACAGAAGGGGGAGAATCGGTCATTTCTGATGATGGCCCACAACGCCCTGTGAGTGGGTGATGCCTGCAGAAACGATTCTAACGAAGGAGGAGGGGCTCACCGAGGTCCCTGCCCCAGCCCAGCTTTACTGCCTCAGCCATGTGTAGGCAGGTAACGCCTGCTCCTGATCTACGGGTACCCACCACCAGGGGCTCAGCACCCACGACCCCCAAATCCATCCCCCTCAGGTTGACCTCAAGGGAGGGGAATGACCTCCTGTAGTGAGGTGGTGAAAAGCAGGGGCAGTTACCGTTTTTCTGCAGAAGACAGAGCTGCCAAAGAGCAGGACAGGCGCACTTGGTGGCACAGAAAGTGATAGATGTCCCATATTCTAAGACCCTACCTGAGGGGTTCCAAATGGGCTGCCCTCCTGATCAACTGAAAGATAGGGGCTGCCCAAGCTGACCCCCTTCACAGGGAAGGTGGTGGGGCAAATGCACAGACAAGGCCTTATTTGGGCCCAGCCTTAAGTGCCCCCGACCTCCCTGTTCCCCACCCCCCGGGGCACTCCTTGGTCCAGACGGACAGCTACAGTCTGGTCAGTTTACCCGTCAAATGCACGGAGGGCAGTGCAGGCCTCCTAACAGAACCCCACCCCCGACTCCCACACAAGCTTATCCTGCACAGTCTGATCCGCCTGAAGGAACGCTCTGACCATCCCTCTCCAATGGCTGTCACTACCTGCAGGATTAGGGCCATACCCACCCCTTCCCCAGCACTCAGGGCTAGCTTGATTCCAGCCTCGGCTTCCACAGTTCCCCCAGGCAGCCCCCAAGTTTCCACCACGTGACACCCTGAACATACCCTCATGTTTCTACATCTCTTTGTGCTCTACCTCTCCCAATCTCTGCCTATGGAAATCCTATCTTCCAAGGCCCATCTCAGGGACAAAGTGCCACCTCCTCCAGGAAGTCTCCAGTGACTCCCCCACACTGTGCGACTGTCTAAAGCACATTGCAAACTCTTATCTTGATGTGTGGGCATGAATGAACTTATCTAAGGTACCTCTCTCCATGTGTTAGATGAAGGCTCTGCTCCTGTCATTCAGCACAGCACCCCCGGCACCCCTGGCACGGCAGCTGTGCACCGTGAGCTAAGGAGCCTAGGTCACAGCGCTCCATGCCGGCCCTGACAGCACCCTATTTACAGTCCTTTCTGATTCCCTCCTCCACCTACTTCCAGCTGACTCATCCCCCATTCTCTCAAGGTTTGGCTCTCAGAGGACAGCTAATTGGAGATAAACTAATCAACATGGTATCCTTCCCAATTAAATTCTACATTTTTAACAAAGGCCCTCTGGAGACAAGGGCTGAAGACAAAGGTGGGAATTATAGGCCCCAGAGCTCTGGGGGAGGTATTTTTGACAAGGAGAGATCTTGCACTAAACCATTGTGCAAGCCATTGTTACCAGGGTATATATCCTAAATTCAAAGCATGGGAGAGCTGCTAGAAAACGGGGTGTCGCTTGGTGATACAAAAGGAAAGGCCACCGGCAAGTAAGGCTGCCCGAGGCTGGTCAGGGCTCACAGCCTGCCAGAAATGGAGGATGGAGAACAGACTTGACTCTGACCTGGTTAGGTGCCCTTGAGCCAGGAACCACACCTCCTGGCCTCCGCTCAGTATCAAGAAGCCTCTGAGCCTCAGTTTCCCCATAGGTAAAAAACAAGGAGGCAGGAGTGAGAATTAGATGATCCCAGAGGACCCTTCCAATCTGACATCCCAAGGCTCTGTGACTCACGGCCTCCGCCTCTTCCTCCCTCCTGGGAGGTATCATTTGAAACTACCCTACTTCCACTCCCTCCTTACCTTGAGCCCCACCTGAGTCCCAAGGGAAAACTAAGCCTAAAGATCTCCCAGCCAATCAGCAGGCAGCATGCAGGGGGCAGGCCTCTCCCAGCACAGGGGAAAGGAAGGGGCAGATGTTGGTTTCTGTGGACACAGAAATGCTACTCTCACTTACCCAATTTGTCCCAGCCCAGAAAAAGACAGTTGGCTGATTGCCTTTGCTTCCCTGACCTACCTTTTTAAGAGATTACAACTTCCTGCCAAATTTAAGTGCTGCCCTAAAATCAGGACAAATAAGGTCTCTCAGCGTGGATCTGAAGGGTTTCAAAATGGGTAGAGAGTAAGCGTGATGAAGAATGAAACTTGGAGGCAATCTAGGCCGGGGTGTGCAGCCCTGTCAATTAAAGATCTTTAAAAATAGCCTCTCTTCTCTCATGCTGAAGATAAAGATGAAGTTTCAGCAATAAACAGACATCTGCTGGAGCTTCTGAAGAGATTACAGCATAAACACCCCAGAGCGCAGTCATAAACAGCCCAGAGCGCTCTCCAGGTACCCACAGCATCCTGTTCACCAATGGTAGGGGAGGGCTTAGGGGATGGAGGGACAGAGAAGGAGGTGGTGTTCAGAGGCTGGGGAGGATGCAGCAGGAAGAGGTGGTGCAGGAGAGCCCAACTTGGCAGAAAATGGAGAACTGGCTGCCTTCTGCAGGGAAATAAAAGCTCAGGGATCTACCAAGAAAATTTCCAGAGGATTCCATGCCAGTGTCATTCATTCTGAAAATGGGTCACTCCTTAAAATTGGGGGAAAAAAATGACATTTTTGAGTGCCTACCTAAGCGGGGCACTTCACAAATATTTAATTTTACCTCTACATCAATTCCCCGAGATTGGTGTGATTACCACCGTTTTACAGACAAAAATACTAGGGTTCATTGACGCCCAAGGCCACATGCCTAGGATTCAAACCCAGGTTCCGTCTTAGCACATTTGCTTGTCTTTGCCTATATCACCTGCACCTAGAACATGCCCCTGGGGTTTATTCTCAGTGCCCAGACTCTCTACACCCACAAATCTAACACAAGGAGAGTCCTAAAGGGGAGAGGCAGCAGAGCAGAGTAGCGGGGCAGGAGTTAAGCCACGCGTGTTTAATTCAGATAACTGCTGAGTCTCGGCAGCCCTGTGGGTCCTATCGCTTCACATCCTGGTGGCTTCCCAGCAGGCCTGAAGATGAACAAAGGGGGAAACAGGCACAAACATATGCCTAGACTCTGTCTGGAAGGAGCCACAGGAGACTGGGGACAGCAGATGCCACTGAAGAAGAGAACTGAGGACTGGAGGATGGGAAGAAGAGAGACTTGCTTTTCACTGAATTCTCTCTGGACTGAGTGAATATGTTCCCCTGCACCCATGTACATATGGGGGTGAACAGCATCATCTGTGTGTGTTGAGGGGGTGAGTGCCACGCATCCACACGTGGGGGGGGTGAGTACCAGCATCTGCGCATGTGTGTGTATGAGGGTGAGTACCATCATCCATGCACGTGGTGTGAGGAGGGGTTAAGTCCTTTTTAAGAGAGTCCAAGATGTCAGGTACAAGGTAACAGACACATCCAAGCTGGTGAAAGTGACCCGGACCAAGCAGGAAGTCCTGGGTCCCCTGGTCGCAGGAAGCCTGGAATCCAGAAGAAGCCGAGGCGTCATCCAGAGCCTCCTCCTTCCCTCACAAGAGCAACATGCTGCAACCCCAGGCAGATGGCAAGAAGCTCTCTGAGCATGAACCCCATGGCCCCCAAGGCCGAAATCAGTTGCACAAGCCCCCTAGGACATTCCCTGAGGAAAGAGATTGACTGAATCCTCTCCTTGAGGCTCTGGAGAGAGGCCTCCCCGATTCCCCTGCTGATTCCTCTATTCTGTCCCTTTCTTCGGCTATTGGATTTCTCACCCCTCCAAGCAGGGAGCTCCTGACTGTTATCACTTTTGTATCAAGCTGAGCAAAAGCCCAGCTGTCCTGACACGCAGAGCCATCAGCACCCCAACTTTATAGCAGCTATGAACTCCACGTGCTGCACCTTGACCCCCCATGCTGCTCCCCCAGGATGAAGCTGTCCAACAAAGGGGTCAGCAGCTCTGCCAGGCCCCCAGCAGACCCTGGACCCACCCTCCTCCAAGGAACGGCTTTCCTTGGTGATCAAAAAGTCCAAGTGACTTTTTCCCAGGCCCTTCGTCATCCTCCCCTCCACCTCATTCTCCTGGCCCTGGCACAAGTTAAACCCTGAGATCCTGCAAATCTTCACCAGATTCAGTCAGTACTCAGATCAGTAGCCAAGGCCAGCCATTCAGAGTCACCAGAGCCAAGAAGCAGTTTCCGCATCTTAACACATTGACACTACGGTACAGGACGAAATGTTCTTAGACTCCCACTCCCATCTCTGGCCTGGCTGGGCTTCTGCACTGGGTGTGTCAGGAGCTCGGGCCTGCAAACATCCCAAAAACCTGCTGCTGTGGCAGCTCAGGGACCAGGGGCCACCGGCCGACTCCCTGCCATTCTGTCTTGCTGCCAGCAGAAAGGACATGGGCACTGGACATCCTCCACTGCAAGGGAAGGGGAAAACCTGAGCCCCAAACCAGCAGGAAACAAGTCCCTGTTCTCAGACCTGCCTTGATCTCTGTATTCCCCAGAAAGAAAGCTGACCGAGCCTTGAAAGGAATCCAAGAGTGGCAAGGTCTCTGGACACCAATGGGAGAAGGCGGGTGAGGGTGGGAACGGGCAGGGAGATTACCCTGACCCTCAGGGGAGAGAAACACCAGTGCAAGTAGGGAACACACTAAAAATCCCAACCCTAAGAACATCGGCACCATCCCACACACACCACTCACTGCCAGCCACACGGGAGACAGACAGGCTTTCCTGGGAGGAACTGTAGTAATATTTAGATGCATGGATGGGTACAGATCAATTGCATTTGAGAAACGATACCATACCTGGTACTCACAAATGGCTCTTCATCTGGGACACAGGGATGGACGCTTCCTCAACAGCTAACAGCGAAGGGAAGCATCGCAAAAATCAGACTCCACCGTGACCTAACCCTGCGATGAAGGTTTGTTTGTGACCAGAGGGCCCAAGTCCCCATCACCCCCACCAACTCTGAGTTCTGAGACCAGATGATCAGGGCTTGAGAAAGGAGGAGCCTTATCAGCGCAGACCAGCCATGCTTTCTACCTCTCAGGAGGTGGCAGGGAGGAAAACAGAAAACGGTGGAGGGAGGGGTCAGGGTCCCCCAAAGTGAGGTCAGTGGGGTGTTTGGCCATCAGGCACTTTCCCAAGAGGAGAAGACAGGCTGTCTGAGCCTGAAGCTTTGCCCTGCCTGCTTTTTCTTAACCCAGTATGTTATTCTGTCTTCCTCTGATATCGCAAACTCTCTGAACAAAAAATCAAAATCAAGAGCCTAACATTAGAATGATTTCTTTCTGGGGAAACCAAAATGAAATTCTCAGGAATGAAAGGGAAGTGGTAGACTGGGAGGGAGGGTGAGGCTACACGGATTTCATAGCTTCCCATCTCCTAAGCTCCAGCTTTCTTTGCTTTCTAACTTTTAAAAAGTACAGGTATGGGAATTCCCTGGTGGTCCAGAGGTTAGGACTCTGTGTTTTCACTACGGGGGCTGGGGTTTGATCCTTGGTCAGGGAACTAAGATCCTGCAAGCTGCACCTCATGGCCAAAAAATTAAAAAAAAATTTTTTTTTAAGTACAGGTATGTTCTTTAAAATAATGTCATAAAATAAGCAAATATCAAAATCCCAATGGCTCTGTGACCTATCCACACATAAAACTGTACCAAATGCATGTATAACTTTGTCTACCCATCCAAATTGGTTGACAGAAGCTCTGTTTTTTAAAAGGAAAAAAACCCCAAATATTTGGATTTTCCATTAGAAAAATAAAATATTTGTATTATAAAAATTTTAGGGCTTTCCTGGTGGCGCAGTGGTTGAGAGTTCGCCTGCCAATGCAGGGGACACGGGTTCGTGCCCTGGTCCGGGAAGATCCCACATGCCGCGGAGGGCTAGGCCCGTGAGCCATGGCCGCTGAGCCTGCGCTCCACAACGGGAGGGGCCACAACAGTGAGAGGCCCGCGTACCGCAAAAAAAAAAAAAGGAAAAAAAAATTTTAGAAAAATACTGAGAAATAAAAGATAAAGGAAAAAATTAACTTTATCCCTGCCATGCAGAGAGAAAGACAACATTTTCTTATACTTAATGCCTAGTGGAAAAGACTGTTTATGTTTAAGAAGAAAGAGGAGGAGGAGGAGGAAAAGAAAAAAGCCTCTTAATTTGGGGCCTGTGTGCAGAGAAAGGTCTTTTTTGGGTGGGTCAGAAGATGGCTATCAGAGTGCTTAACACAGGGACTTCCCCAGTGGTCCAGTGGTTAAGACTGCCTTCCAATTCAGGGGGCGCAGGTTCGATCCTTGGTCTGGGAACTAAGATCCCACACGCTGCATGGTGTGGCCAAAAACAAACAAAAAAGAGTGCCCAGCACCCTGGGGAGATCTGACAAGGAAGCTAGATGTGAAGCCTGTTATCCAGGGGAGCAAGCACACCTTTTCCTTCCCTCCTGAGCCTCTGGTCTCCTTTATTAGGACACCCACAAAGGTGCCAATGGTGATACTATCTCTTCACCATAAATTCAGACCAGACAGTGAAAGGTCGTAAGTGTTTGTTTTCTGTCACAACCTGTCAGCTGCAGATGGATAATAACTTGAGAAAAACCCACACCTCGCCCAGGTGTGAGGCCAGATAGAGAAGGCTCCTGAAGGGTACAAGGCAGAATCTTGCACTGCCCAGAGAGAGGCGGGCGGCATTCTCTGGGCAGCAAAGCCAAGTGCCTGGCTCTTAACGTGGTAATCCCTGAGGCTGAATAGGTCAGGATTCAGAGCTCAGGCAGAAATGACCTCAGTCCCCGTCAGTCCCACATGTGATCTGGGGAGGCCAGCTGCTGATCAGGGCACCACGGCGGCTGTCTGGGCTCCCCACACCGCAAACCAGAGCACGCAAGGGAGCACGGCAAATAGTTCTATTATTTCAGGATGTTTACAGGCTGACACTCACTGAGGAACTGTCCACACGTGAGCAAGTCATCTTTTTTTTAAAACCTCTTATCTAAACACAGGCATGGGCAGTCACAGAAACCTACCACTGGGTTAATTCATTCAAAATGCATTTCCTGAGTGGCTACGACACCACTGGGCAGACGCTCACCACGCCTCTGCCCTGTCCCAGACACGGCACTGGGGATCCCCAACAGAGCACAGAGGTAGACTCCAGCATCAAAGCGTTCACCGTCCAATGGGAGATTTAAAAAGGAGGGTAACAGCTGGTTAAAAGTGGGAGTGGGGCAGAAGGGGTGGTGCTCCAGATTAAAGTAGGCTTAAAAGGACTACCAACCAAATGCAGCATACAGACTTTGCTTGGATCCTGATTTAAACAAACCAGTGATGAAGGTCACTTCTGAGACAATGCAGGAAATCTGAACATGCACAGATGCGACCAAAGCATTACTGTTAATTCTGCTACATGCAGTAACAGCCATGTGGTCATGAAAGAACATTCTTTTCAAAATAGATATATGCTGGATTATATAGGGGCAAAATGACATGATATCAGAGATTTCCTCTTAAATATTTCAGGAATAAAAAATAGAAGGGAAGAAAAAGAGAGAGAGAGAGATGAAGCCAGTCTGGCATGATCTTGGTTGTTGAAGCTGGATAATGAGTATTTGGGGCTCATTATACTATTCTCTCTATTTTTGTGTTTGAAAATGTTCTTTTTTTTTTTTGGCTGTGCGGCTTGCAGAATCTTGGTTCCCCAATCAGGGACTGAACCCAGGCCCCCGCAGTGAAAGCACTGAGTCCTAACTGGACCACCAGGGAATTCCCTGAACATGTTCATGATATTTTTAAACAGAGGACTGCAACACATCATGGTAGATATCCTAATGAAGACTGGTATAAAAGGCAAAAGGGGACCTCCCTGGTGCTGCAGTGGATAAGAACCTATCTGCCAATGCAGGGGACACAGGTTTGATCCCTGGTCCGGGAAGATCCCACATGCCACGGAGCAACGAAGCCCATATGCCACAACTACTGCTGAGCCTGAGCTCTAGAGCCTGCGCACCACAATTACTGAAGCCCGCGTGCCTAGAGCCCGTGCTCTGCAACAAGAGAAGCCACCGCAAGAGTAGCCCCTGCTCGCCACAACTAGAGAAAGCCCACAAGCAGCAACAAATACCCAATGCAGCCAAAAAAAATAAAAATTAAATTAAATCTTTAAAAAAATAAAATAAAGGGCTTCCCTGGTGGCGCAGTGGTTGAGAGTCCGCCTGACTCTCAGGGGACTGATGCAGGGGACTCGGGTTCGTGCCCCAGTCCAGGAAGATCCCACATGCCGTGGAGCGGCTGGGCCCGTGAGCCATGGCCACTGGGCCTGCGCGTCCGGAGCCTGTGCTCCACAACGGGAGAGGCCACAGCAGTGAGAGGCCCGCGTACCACAAAAAAAATAATAATAATAAATTAATAAATAAATAAAATAAAGTAAAATAAAAGGCAAAGGGGATATAGAGCAAAGAGCAAGGAGGATTTGTGAGAACCAGAAAATAAATCTGCCAAGTTTATGAGTGTTTTAAATACCATTTCATAGTGGGGTAGGAAGACATGTTCACAAATAATTACAATATAAGATGGGGAATCATAAGCGCAGCAGGCGGCTGCACACACCAAGCCTCCAGAGTTCAGAGGATGGCCACAAGGTTTTTCCCTGTTTCCCTTAGTGTTTAATTCACCACATAGACCTCACTAATGCAGAAAGAGGCCAGACCCCTAGCTTGGTCACTCACTAGCTGTGTGATTGGGGGAAAGTTCCTGAGCCTCAGTTTCCTCATCTGTAAAATGGGAATAATCCCACCTACTTCTTCAGAGGGCTAAAGTGGGGATCAAGTGATACAAAGAATGAAAAACCCCAGCATGATGTACAGTGTTTCCTTTCTTGGCTCTTTAAGCAACAGAGACCCTCTGGCCCTGGGAGGGCCTCAAAGATTGGCAATGTTCAGCCCAAATCTTGCACCCATACCCCAGCCCTCCCACCAGGGTCAAGGCTCTCCCCCAAGAAGGCAGGACCTCCCTCCCCCCAACCCTCCTTAGTAGAGAGTGAAAGGAACAGACCCATGACTGGAAGGCACACCCAGATGGGGGTGTGGACATGGGCGGAGAGAATAGAGACACATCCCAATCACAGGCAGAGAGGGATTACTCAATGCTCCTCTGCTCCTTACAGTTCCTGGGAATAGGCCTCCAATGACCAAGCTACAACCAGCCTTAGTCCTTAAGCTGATTTATACTAAAGTGTAACTGGTTGGTAGTAGGCTAATCACGATTTTCTTTCAGAAGAGAAGGATGAGCAGAAAGGCAGCCCTGGGCCTGAAGAAGGAAGGCGGCAGTGATTTCATTTTTTATAAACATAAGCTCGAACTATGGATTTCAATCACCTTACAATCACAATTAGTATACCTCAACACCTGCCCTTCCCCCAAAACACAAAATAAAACTAGAATTGGCCCTAAGGTAGAGGTTATTTCAAATAACAGTCCTCCTGGGACTTCCCTGATGGTCCAGTGGCTAAAACTCTGCGCTCCCAATGCAGGGGGCCCGGGTCAGGGAACTAGATCCCGCATGCAGTAACTAAAAGATCCTGCATGCCGCGACGAAGACCCTGTGTGCCGCAACTAAGACCCGGCACAGCCAGATAAATAAAATAAATATTAAACAAAGAAACACGACACATATAACAGTCTTTCTAAACCATCCCAGAAGCCAACTCTCAGGCGCAGGGCCAAGTCAATCGCAGAGGCAGACTTCCCCCTCAAATAGCACCCAAACACCAACAGTCAGTCCTTCCCCATCACAGCAAGACCAACACTGCCATCACCCCTGATGGAGGACAGTGTGGGCAAGGGGTCTGTAGACTGAACAACCTGGGCTAACCTGGGTCAGTTCAAGTGCGTTGCTAAAGAAGCACCCACAGGATCTTTGGATGGAATCTTTTCGGAGGTCAGGAGGCTGCAACACAGCACACCACTCTCCACAGCCATGGGGCAGCAGGAAGGGCACTGGACTGAGCTCTGGCAGAGTCTGGTTCAAATCCCGGCTCCGCGGCTTTCTATGTGACCTGGGGCACTTACCCTACCTGAGTCTGTTTCCCCATCTCTAAAATGAGGAGGGCATAACTCTCAGAGTTTTTTGAGAGTTACTGTGAAATTCTCAAAAAGTGCCACAGGGCAGGACCTGTCCCTCAGTAGGCACTTAATAAATCTGTCTTCACTCTGCCTGAAGGCCCGTTCTTACTGCAATAAGAGCTTCCAGAACATCAGGTGGGACTGCCCTGGAGAATTGAGCCCTCCCCAACCCCACCCCCGCCTTGGATCCACTTCCCCTGGAAAAGGGACAGGAACAGAGCTGGCCTGGGGGCCCAGGGGACCCCGGTGCCTGAGCACCCAGGCAAGCAAATGTCTGAGAGCCAGCCGGGGGCTGGCTTTTTTTCCCACGGGGCCTGCCCAGAAGGGGGCTGGTTAGTGGTTTCATCCTTCACCGAAACCACTGAGGACTGCAGTGAGCGGGCAAGACTAACAGCAAGAGGTCGCCACACTGTTTAAGGTCCCAGCAGGGCCCGATGCGCCTCCAGATAAAAGCTCTTTGGGCTTTAAGAACCCAGGCTTTAGAATAAAGCAATATGGAAAGAGACACACGTTTACTCTGGTTTCAACAGCCTCCTCCTCATCCAGTAAAGGCCATTCCCAGTTCTGCCGCGAGGCTGGTCTAGGATAAAGTTAACCCCACCTGCCCCGGCCTGGAAGCCAAGTCAGCGGCGCTTCTACCCAGGGCCAGTCGGCAAAGGCAAGGCGGGAGTCTGGGACGCCCAGACAGGGGTGCTCCCGGGTCTGGGGAGAGCGCAGGCTGCTAGAGGCGCGAGGCTCAGAAAGGACAGCGCCACGTCCCCTCGGGCCACCGCCACCGTCCCAGACCCAGTCCCCGCCCGCAGGCGGCCAGGCCACCGACATATGGCCCAACTTAACTTCCTGTTGTTAAGGAGGGAGGGGAACCGGGCGGGGGTTGGTAGGCGGGAGGGGGGGGCGGGGCGGGGGGCGCCCAGTGAGTGAAAAGCCGGGAAAGAACGTGACCGGCGAGAAGCCCAAATCATGGGAAGATAAGTTTAGGGATGATCTTCTGTCCCAGCGGCAGGCGGTACTGATGGCGCGTCGCGCCCACTCCTTGTCGACGTTTGGGTATTTTCTAGGCTTAGAATTGAAGAATTTGGGTGTTGGGGGGCGGAGTAAGAGGTAGTTCGAGGTATTGGTTTCTAATGGATTTGGAGAGCGATAGGGGTACCGCGGCCTCCCTGGGCAGTGCCACCTGCTCGCTGCGCGCCCCGTGGGGTGGGTCTGAGGCGGGAGAGGCTGCGGCGCACCTGACCCTCTCCGGCGCGGGCCAGGGCACAGAGTCCAGGCTCGGCCGCCACGGTCTCCGCCCGCCCTCCTCAGAGCCCCGCGCTCCCCTTACCCAACCCCCGGTCTTACCGAGAGCCGCGCCGGCCGCCGAGCCTCGGGTGAGCCCTTGTCTTTGCCTAGGGCCGTGTGCGCAGCGGTCTGCACCCGGAGGCCGCCTGCGGAGCTGGGAGCTACCTAGGCGGCCCGGCGCAGGCTTAGCCGGGCGAGCGCCTGCGGTTCTGCGCCGCGCCTCCAAGGGGACGGGGAGCCACCCCCATCGGCGGCGCGGCCAATGACAGGTCAACCGGGGGGCGCAGCCCCGCCCCCAGCCTGAGGCCCATAGCCAATGGCAGCGCGGCGCGGAGCCACCCACGCTCCTCGCCCGCCCCTCCCCTTTGGGGCCAGCTGTCACCGCGGCTGCAGCGGGCGCACGTGGGCTGCAGCCCAGCCCGAGGGTAGGGAGCATCCCTGCCCTCCTAGCCAGACCAGTGCAGGTCTGAGACCAGCAGAGGTCCGATGGGGGCGAGGCTTGGTGTTGCTGCTAGATGAAAACCCCGGTGCTGGTATCCAAATGTCAAGGTAGAGAGGCGAGGGCTGGGCTTCACGCTCCTTGGCCTAGGCAGCTGGAAAGCAAGCCTCAGCGTCCCCTTTTGGACTTGGGGGAGCAGCATAGCACTTCCCTTACCGGCTGTGGACCTCCCTTCTTGCTTTGCTCCTTGACCACCCTGGGCTTCAGCAAACCCCTGCTAGCAGATAGTCCCTTCCCCTCACCTGGACTGGCCTTGCCTAGAATAAAACTGGTGGGAAGAGGGGCAGTGGTGCAGACCACCTGTTACCTTCGTCACATCACCCAAGCACCCTCTTTTCTTGGCTGTCAAATGGCTACCTTAATCTCTGCTCTGCCCACCCTCACTGGTTGCCCACAGCTCCAGAGAGCAACGTTCACAGTGCGAACAGTGTGAGGGGTGTGAAGCCGCTTTGTGAACTGCAAATTCTGCAAACACCTTGGGCAGACTGCTCTGGTAGCAGTGATCATGAAACAGGGATCCCACTGGCAGGAGCTGTGTCTTACTCACCTCTGGGGCCCAGGGGCCTAACATGGGCTTGGCCCAATATAAATGTTCTTGCAACAGAGCTGACCCAGGGGGAGGAGAACAGGCAGGCTTGGGCAGTGAGAAAACAGTATTGTGGCTCCAGGCTGCTGGAATTTCCACAGCATCAGACCACCCTCTGGAGAAACTACATTCCCTTGCCAGGCAAGTACAAATAGAGCAGTTTGCCCACATCAAACCTGGGGCTTATTTTTTTTCCATACTCACCGTGTGATCCTACGCGAGGCCTTTTGGGTTTTCCCAGAGATTGTCCTCCTTGGTTGCTCTCTTAGCATCTTCAGTGTTCAGTCGACTTCCTGAACATGAACTTTCAGCAAAAGCCGTTCCTGTTCAGTTTGCAAGACTCAGTCAGCACTGATTCTCAGAGGGGCAGCTCTCCACTCTGATGGAACTCTGCCTGTGATGCCAGTTGATGAGGTATCCTCTATGCACATTATCTCATTTAATTCTGAGATAATGAATGGAATGGTATGGTGACAGTGGCTCTGCATGGTATGCATTTTTATTATCATTCCCTTTTGCAGATGGGAAAACTGAGACTCAGAGGTAACATAGCTTATCAACGTCACATGGTTAATAAGTTTCAGAGCCTAGATTGATTCTGGATTCCAGAATCTGCATGCCTAACCACTATGCAGTGGGGCCTCTTCCATCCTGCCCGTACTTCTAGAGTGCTGGACAGGCCAGGCCTATCCCTGAAGGAACTGCTCTGGGGCCTGACCTGCCCCCAGTCCATCCAAACGTTCTGTTGAGGTCAGGCCTGGGCACTGTTGGGGACAGGAGATGAGGTCAGCATGGCCCTGCCTTATTTATTTACAAAGTGACTGATAGAGGAAACAGCATTACCTCTGCCCCCAGCCCAAATCCTCACTGGACACAGACCTCTTGCTTCTGGCCTGGGCCTGAGACACCCATGCTAGGGATGGAGATGGAGACAGAACCATTCATTCATCTCACAGATGCTACTGTGAGCTAGATATGTTTCTTGCATTCATACAACTTATTCAGCTGATAAATAATCAGAAGTACACAGTGCTATGGGAGCTGTATTCTTTATCACTTACATTTTTTATCATTCCCATCACCTTATCTATAGCATGTGTTCTCCAAATTAAACAAATTTAACACTACTTCAGGAACACTGTGGGCCCACCAAAGTGAGATACTACTGCTCAGCATAGACATTCTATTAGCTCAAAAACTAAAATTTATCAATGTGCTCCTGGGACCTCTGCCTCCTCTCTTTCCAACCTTTTTAACTTGGGGGGCTCAGGTGAAAAAGAATCTTGGGTCTGAGGGCTGAAGAGTGAATTTTCCTTGGTTGTAGGGCAAGCTGGGGGCTGATGGAGGCTGATTGCAGGAAGGGAGATAAGCCTTGAGACCTCTTGAATCAGGGGTCCGAGTTCCTTGCCACCACATACAAGCCACCCTTGCTGGCCATCTCCCTGGGGGGTGGACAGGAATGGGGACAGAAGATAACAATTGTCCCTTCTCTGGACAAAGCAGTAGCCATACGCTATCCTGCCGGACTGTGACTGTGTCTGGGAGTTTATACAACTAAGATCTTCAAAGAAAAGATCGTGCAACGTTAGAGTGGACTTAAAAGAAATATTATCTAAGCCCCTCACTGAACAGATTAAAGAAATTTAAAAATTAATGGGGAAGGGAAGGCACCACGAGAGTCACAGAGCATGGAAGTGGGTTCCAGGTCTCCAACGCCTCTGCTTCACTCTGAGCATGCCAGGCAAACGCAACCTCCTTGCGCCATGGCTCAGTATTCTATATTTAATAACAATCTCTTCCCAGCCCACTCTTCTGGGATGGCGAATGTGTGCTTGTGAAGGTTGTCTGGGAGATGCAGATGGCCACATTAGCATCAGAGGGAGGGAGAGAAGGAAGGCCCAGATTCATCCCTAAAAATATCTGCATCTCAGACTGGAAGCAATGGGTCTCAGCAGCACCACGCATGCCTCCCCGGAAAGAACTCCAGCTGGTGATCTCCATCATCATTGTTTACCAACCTGATGGCATCCTGCAGGGGCTGGAGGGGTGGTGTGTCAGGCCTGGCTTCTTTTTATTTCTAGCCGAGCAGTTGGCTTGAAGAAAGGTCAGAGTTGAACTAAGTGGATTCCCAACGCAGAGATTTCCTGCAGAGAAGTCCAAGTGGGCCTCACAGTGTTGGAGTGACAGGGGAAGGAGTGACCACCTGTGCCTCCTCCTCCAAATGAAAAAGGATCTGTGCCCTCGGACCCCTTCCTCACATGCATATGTTCCAGGAAGGGGTAAAACAGTGAGTGTGGTCTCACCAGCTTTCTCCCCAAGCCGCTATCAAAGGGCTTCGGTCTTTCAGAAGGAAGAGGAAGGCCAATATCTATACAGTCTGGTGACCTCGTTAGATGATGAGAAAAGGCTGATTGGCCCCAGTCCACCTTGGGAGCTATCTTTGGAGAAGGGTTTTCTAAGGAAGTGGAAACATTTCTACCTCCCTCAAACAAGCTCGTGAGTGTGCGAGAAGCAGGGTTACTGGGGCCTTGTTCCAGCCCCTATCATCCCGATAGGCCTCAAAATGCACTATTTTTCATGGATAAGACATGTAAAAGTTTTCAAGGTCTCTAGGAACTCATCAAGCCTACCACACATTCAGTGTACTTTCCAGAGACAGTTTGGAGAAAAACTGGCACATGTCAAAATCAATAATGCCCTCAGAGCCACTGCAGCACTTTGGGCAATATGTGTATTTGGCTGCAATGATGGGAAGGTCAGTGCTGGAGAGATGAGGCCACAGGCAGGAGGTGATGTAGCAACCAGAGCAAATAGAGAGTGGGTGTGCGGAGGAGAGGGGAAGAGACACAGGGTCATGAAAGTAGTCTGGCCCCGGCTCCAAACAGTCTGGGGAGAGGCAGAGGTACATACACACGTACTCAAAGCCAGCTGTGAAATCTGAGGGCACAATTCTGGTCTCTAGAGACTCAGAAGTCTAACCAATACCACCAAACCCACTACACCGTCATGGCAGGCTGGGCCATACCTGATGCCCAGGCAGACTCTTGTTCATGCAAACCTAAAGCCCATTCTAGGACACACTGCTGTTATTGAATGAAGCGCCCCAAACCTCCACAGGGTAGGGGCAAGGACGGGGACACTCTTTTCTGTTCTAGCCCATGGAGGGGACTCACTCAGGTCCAACTGTCTATCGATCCAACATATATCCACCCCACAAATATATACAATGCAGTTATTCTAAGAGGCATCATAGCCGAGCAGTTAGGAGCACAAACTCTGAAGTCAATACGCCTGAGTTTGAATTCCAGCTCTGCCACTTATTAACTGGGTGACCTTGGGCAATACTTAACCTCTCTGTACAGCAGGTTCCTCACCTGTAATGGGGAATAGTAATAGCAAAGAGAGATGTGTGCTTCGAACACATATACATAGTAAATAATATACATGAGTTTTGATTAAAATAATTTGGTGTCTAGTATCAAGAAGGGGGTAGAGAACTAGAGTCTCTAAGAGGCACCATTATGAGCAACTCCAGATCAGGGACATGGCCACTCCCAGCACTACACTTGTGTGTGTATCTCTCAGCCACATTTTAAGGTGGATAATTGTCATCCACACCTTAGAGATGAAAAAATGGAATCTTGGAGAAGTGAAGTCACTTGCCCAGAGTCTCCCAGGAGCTGGCATATGACAGGGTGAATCTAACTGGCTGACTCCCTACTCCTGGCTACAAGACTGGACACAGCACCCAGGCCCAGCCAACCACATAGCCGCAGGGGTGACTGGTCCAACAGACATGTATATGGTCCAAGCAGATTTCTTCTTCAGGACCAGTGTATAGGTAGCATGAGAGAAGCTCTCTGTCCCTGGAAGTCAGGGCTACCAGTAGTCCCACATGCAGTGGAGGAGATCTGACTACAATAGGAAAGAGACTCCTCTGACGGAAGAAGAAAAGCTCCAGCTATTCTCTGCAATTCTCTTGACTCCACCCTCCTCTGTGTTGGTTTTGTCTTCAGGCTGGTTTTCCTTACCGTAGCCAGTGCCAAAACAGCTCTCAGTGCCAGAAGCTACCTTATCCAAAAAAGAACATTTCTGACCCAGCATTCCAAGCAGGAGTCCTGAGATCCACTCTGATTGGATTGGGTCACATGCTCACTTGAACCCGTGCCATAGCCAGAGGTCTGGAATGTGCTGATTGGCCATGCCAGTCAGGGCCCCTGACTGGACCTGGGGTGGGCTCAGCTTCCCCTGAGACACACAGGCTGCATGGGACAGAGGTGGACACCTGAATGAAAACTGAGTATGGTTAGGAAGGGAGAAGAAGGGATAGATTTTTATATGTTGGGTGGGTATAGCAGATGCTTCTGTTTTCCGTATACACCAGTGGCTTTCTATGGCAAGCACCTGTGACTCCATACCTGTGGGTTTCTTCTGGCTTCTGCAGTAAGCTTAGCCAATGCAGAGGGCAGTCCAAAGTATGAGATTTAACACCACTGGAGCAACCTTCAAACAAGAGTGAGCAAGAGTTGGCGGATACATACCCCACATGTCTCGCCCTCAGGTGGGATGTCTTGGAGGTGTGTGCTCTATCTCTGTCTCTGTCCCCGAGATCTCCAGCAGGACTGAGCCCAGGTAATTGCTTGTTAACATGTCCTCTATTGCTTCCCTACCATCACTTCCTCAGTTCTTTACTGGTGCTTCCCAGGATTACTTCCCAAATAAACTACTTGTACTCACATTCCCTTCTCAGGGTCCGCTTCTGGGGGAGCCCATCCTAAGACAGTAGGGTCAGCTCATCTGAGCCCCAACCTTAAACTCCTCGAGATGAGCAACAGTGTGGTATTCAATGCTGTACACTCCACGTGTGTTGCTTAAACAGCACCCAGCACATGGGAGGTGTCAGTAAATGTTTTTTGAAGGACTAAAAGAGGAAGCTATTTAAAAGCAACATACAAACAAGGTGTTCGTACCACCCACCCACTGTTTCTCCCATGGGTCTGGACCACAGCCATAGACTTGGGCCCATATGAATGCTCAGAAGGAATTTGTGCTTTTTACCTCTCGGAAAGTACATCACCCTGACCTCCTGTTGTATCATCCACTCCCCACATACCACCTCCCATGAAGCTTTTCTTGAATTTTGTAGCGGATAAATACATTTTAATTAAAACTAAATTCCTGCACAATCACTCTTCTATTCAAATCTTTCTCCTAGATGTAGTTTAGATGACCAGAGATTACCCAGTGCGGCCCAACCTCTGATTGGTTCAGAGGGGTGATTCTTCCCCTTGTCAGATGAGTGGGATCTTCAGGGGCACTCAGGATTACTGCAGTGGAGCTGGAACCCCCAAGGAGAAAGGCCCAATCCAGCTTCACATGTCAAATTCTGGTGGAAAGTGCTCCGGCTCCAACGACCTGGGTTCCAAGCTCTGCTCTGCCTACCAGTGTGACTTTGAACAATCCAGGTGATGGAGGTAATAAGTGTTATTTGGTAAGAACAGAGTATAGATCAAATGAGGTGACGACATACATGAAGGTGTATTACCGGCTCTGACTAAATGTTAGTCATTTTCCCTCCTATTTGTAAGTGTGGTGGTTTTATACTTTAGCAACTTACAAAGCTAGAACTGGGTTTCCCAGAGCCCTCTTGGGGTCATCGGGTAGTCAGAGGAGGAGGTGGTGAGAAATAGACACGAATTCCGGCTTCCTCTCAAGGGTTGTCTGTGTTCCATTTGCTCTTGATTTCTCCTGCTTCACATCTGCGTTTTCTTCTCACCTGCCAACCCCGCTGACCAACACAACTTCAGGCCCCAAGCAGGCACCAAGGCATCAGCCTTCCCAGACCTCTTCACCAGCCGCCACAACTGTGTGAGCTCTACTCCTTATAATCATCCATTATTCCATATCACAGTATGACCCTGCTTCCCTGATCAAACCCTAACTGATACAATAGGTAAATAAAACCGCCACGTCTCATGGGCCTACAGTGGGCCTATAATTACCTTATATAGCTTCACATCATACATACAGGATTACTTCTTAGGATTAGGGACTGAGATTTTTAACCCAATTTTATACTGGGTGTATTCGTCAGGGTTCTCCAGAGAAGCAGAACCAATAAGAGATTAGATATAGATAAAGATATAGATAGATTTATCGTGAGACATTCGCCCTTTAGATTATGGAGGCTGAGAAGTCCATGATCCGCTGTCAGCAAGCTGGAGACCCAGGAAAGCCAGGTGGTGTAGTTTCCTACCAAGTCTGAAGGCCTGATAACCAGGGGAGCCAATGGTGTGAGTCCCAGTCCAAGGTCAGAAGACCAACATTCCAGCTCAACAGTCAGGCTAAGAGAGTGATTTCTCCCTTCTTCCGCCTTTTTGTTCCATCCAGGCCTTCAAAGGACTGGATGATGCCCACCCACATTGGGAAAGTCCATCTGCTTCACTCGGTCTACGGATTCAAATACTGATCTCATCCAAAAACACACTCACAGACCCACCTAGAAATAATATTTAACCAAATATCTGAGTACCCCGTGACCTGTCAAGTTGACACATAAAATTAACCATCACACTTGGAGAAACCAAAGATCAAGAAGGTTAAATACCGTGTCCTAGTATCTGGCAGAACTAGGATTTAAACTCCGGTCTGTCCAGCTCCTGAGCCTAAGCTCTGATCACTTTGTCACTCTGAAACGTATCGGAAGCACGTATCTCATTAATTATAAAATTACTGCAAATGTGATATATTCTTATTAGAAAAAGGAAGGGAATTCTCTGGCAGTCCAGTGGTTAGGACTTGGCACTTTCACTGGGGTGGCCCGGATTCAGTCCCTGGTTGGGGAACAAAGATCCCACAAGCCATGCCGTGAGGCCAAAAAAAAAAAAAGAAATAGGAAAGACTCTTAGACATGCTAGTTTAAAACGTTTAACATGCCAAACACATGGCGAAAACAAAAAGGGATGGGTGCAGCCCCAAAGATGTAAAAACAATGTCAAGAGGGCATAAGTTGTAGACCTGCTGGTCATCGGGCAAGTTGTTCGTTAGGCAAACTGGTCTCATCTGAAGGGGTCTGATCGCTCTCTGCGTAGGCATGTCAGAAAAGAAATTTGACTTTTGGCTCAAAGAAACGCAATCGTTGTTTCTTTGTGCATCTCACCACTCAGCACCCTCCCACTGGCCAACAAGCCCTGACAGTCTAACTGGGTGAAAATCAAAGAAGTGATTGAGTGAGGACTGCTCTGGGTTTGTGCCCGAGTCACAGGATCCCAGGACAAAGCAGGAAGGCAAGGCATGGCCGCAGTGGCCTTCTAAGAATGCCTGGGAGGCCAGCCCTCGAGGTTTTCTATTCCCCTGAGGACTGAGGAAAGCATCTCAGAACAAGGCTGTGGCTGCCCCGCGGACAGCAAGGAGCAAAGCAAATATATGATGCGTGGTTCACTCAGGGCAAAGTAGGAGAAGCAGGACCTGGGAGTCGGGGGAGACGGAGGCCTGGGAAAGAGGTGCCATGAAACAAGGCCCGATCGGATCCGGACCCTCCCCCTCCTGGCCTCAGGGCTTCATGCCTGCTGTTCCCTCTCTTCCTTTCCACCCACAAATGAGTCACTCCCTTGTAGACTGTGCCCTGGGTCACCCCCTTCTTCCTTATTGCCTTGGTTCATGCTCCTTTCACATTCTGCAAATAGACTCACCTGTGTTCCTGTGAAGTTTTACATCCTCTCTAGTTGTTTCCTTAATGTCTCCTTCAGAGAAATGCTGTATCTCTAGAATCTTTTTCTTCCTTCTATTAAAAATAGGCTTTTTCTGGGAAGATGGAGTGGGTGAATTTTCCCCCTATTCTTCCTGTTAAGTACACCTAACAACCCTTGATGAGGGAATTCCCATAAGGTTATCAGCTGATTTTTCAGCAGAAACGCTGAAGGCCAGAAGGGAGTGGTAAGATATATTTAAAGTGATGAAAGGGAAAAAAAAATAAAATAAAAAGAGTCTTTATCTTTCTTTAAACAAAAAGTGTGCCCAATCAAAAAGAATAATTTAAACTATATAATCTTATCACTCAGAGATTTGGATCTTCAACACCTTGAATATGGATCCATTCATATTATCAATATATACACCTATGAAATCGTGTAGCTATAGAGGCAGTATGAGAGAGGGTTTAAGAGTTTGGGCTTTGTAGTTAAATCAGCTTGGATTGGAGTCTCTAATCTAGTTGTGTGATCTTGGATAAAATAATCAATCTCTCTGAACCTCAGTTTTCTCTTGTGTAAAATGGGAATAATCAAGTAGTTACAAAGTTGTATTAATTGTGTTTGTATTAATTTTTGTTGTTAGGATTAAATGAAATGATCCACATAAAACCCACCAAGCAAGGTATATAAAATCACTATGTGTGTGTGCGTGTGTATGTCTGTGTGTGTCTGGGGAATGGGACATTTAAAATACACATAACAAAAAATTCACCATTTCAACCATTTCAAAGTGTAAAACTCAGTGGATTTAGTAAATTTACAATGTTGTACAACTATCACCACTATCCAGTGCCAGAGCATTTTTATCACCTCCAAAGGAAACCTCACACCCATTAAGCCATCCCTCTCCCTGTCCCTCTCTCTAGCCCCTGGTAACCACTTATCTGCTTTCAGTCTCTATGGAAAATCACTTTCTCTTCAGCCTTTCTCTCTCTTTTAATTTTTTTCCTGGCAGCTTGGTCACACCTCTCTCATCAAACAGACCAAATCAAACTTAGAAACAGGAAACAAAACTAATAAAAACAGAAAACTAAAAAACAAACATGAAAATGATTTGACACAGCTCCTTTAGCCACGGCTCTCACAGTCTCATCATCAGACTTGAAGAGTGACCCATCCATGCTTGGTCTGTCTGCATCCTCCAGGCTCCCTCACCCTACACCCTGTACCCAGGCTCTTGTTGGGTGACCAGGGCCTCCTGGTTGTCAAATCCGTGTTCTATTTCCAGCCTTCACCCTCCTTAATACCGATATTGTGGTACCACATGATGCTGTGGATTAGCATCCTTCTTCAAATCCTCTTTCCTTTGTTCCTAAAACACCCCCGTCCCTCTCTCTGGCCCCCCCACCCCCGTGCTGGCAAGTGTTCTTCCCATTCTTCTGCCTCCGTCTCTCTCCTTGGGCGATCGCATCCATTGCCCCTGCTTCCTCGACACATCTCAAATTCAACACGTCCAAAAATTGTCGAAAACCCACTTAATGATCTATATTCCTAACTTCACTAATGGTATTCCAACAACCCAATTTCTCAAACTAGAATTTTCAGTCATCTGCGATTTCTCTTTTTCTAAATTTTTTTTCCAACTGGATAACAAATTCTGTTAATGTAGTTCAGAGACATCTCTTGAGTCCCCTCCCTCCTATCCATGCTTATGGCCACTTAGTTCAGGTCCCCAACCTCTCTTCTCTCAACAACTACAATAACCTGTTTAGTCACATACATCCTTTCCATAACTGTCAGAGTTGTAGTCTTTTTTTTTTTTTTTTTTTTTTTGTGGCCGCACCACGCAGCATGTGGAACTTCCCTTACCAGGGATCGAACCTGTGCCCCCTGCATTGGAAGGGCAGAGTCTTAACCACCGGACCACCAGGGAAGTTTTAGTCTTAAAATACAAAAGTGATCATTTCGTTCTCCTCTGTAAACATCTCTGTCTCCTTAGAAAATACACCCACATCCTATCTGGCCCTGACTACCTCCTGACCCTCAGCTCCCAGAACATGCCAGGACGTGCCTCAAATCCTCCACTCTCCACCATGGGCTTCTAGGTGAAGCTGCCTCTAATTTCTGGCCCCAGAGATGGGACACATGACCCAGCCTGAGCCAATCAGCAGTCTCCACCTCTCCGGCCCCAGTAATTGGTTCAAGCCCCAGTCCGTCAATGAAATGCAATTCTGGGCTTTATTTGAGCTAAGAGGAAATCAGACCTCTTCTTTGCAATAGACATGAAGAAACAAGGTACAGAGACCAGAACTGCTACAGCTTGCAACCAAGGGGAGCCTGTGAATACAGCCATCACTGGGGAAAGAGGAAAACCTCACTCTGGTGACATCTTTTGAGGCTTGGATCAAACCCTCAAAACCATATACCCTTTGTCTCTCTCTCTCCTTTTTTTAAAAATTGAGGTATAATTGACATATAACATTATTTTAGTTTCGGGTGTACAACATAGTGATCAGATATTTATCTATTGTGAAATGATGCCCTAGTTAACATTTGTCACCATATATAGTTACAAAAAATTTTTTTTTCTTGTGATAAGGACTTTTAAGATCTAATCTCTTGGGCTTCCCTGGTGGCGCAGTAGTTGAGAGTCCGCCTGCCGATGCAGGGGACACGGGTTCGTGCCCTGGTCCGGGAAGACCCCACATGCCGCCGAGAGGCTAGGCCCGTGAGCCATGGCCGCTGAGCCTGTGCGTCCGGAGCCTGTGCTCCGCAACGGGAGAGGCCGCAACGGTGAGAGGCCCGCGTACCGCAAAAAAAATAAAAAATTTAAAAAATAAATAAATAAATTTTAAAAAAGAATAAAAAAGGGGCAAAGAGAAAAGGTACAAACTTCCAGTTGTAACATAAATGAGTCATGGAGAAGTAATGTACAGCATGGTGACTATAGTTAATGATACCATATTACGTATTTAGATATTTATTTATTTTTTATTTTTTTGCGGTACGCGGGCCTCACATTGTTGTGGCCTCTCCCGTTGCGGAGCACAGGCTCCAGACGCGCAGGCTCAGCGGCCATGGCTCACGGGCTTAGCGGCTCAGCGGCATGTGGGATCCTCCCGGACCGGGGCACGAATCCGTGTCCCCTGCCTCGGCAGGAAGACTCTCAACCACTGCACCACCAGAGAAGCCCTGTCCCTTTTTTAAATGTAAGCCAATACATTCAGCCACGTGCCCCTCCTTTTCTTTTTTTGCTTAAGATAGTTTGAGTTAGGTTTTGTGTTACTTGCAAACCAATTTATGACCCTTTAAGCCAGTGTTTCCCAAATTTTGCTGAACATTAGAATCACCTGGGGAGCTTTTTAAAACTCCCAGAGTGCCAATTAAGTCATAACTGGGGGTGGGAGCCAGGCTTCAGTCAATTTTAAAAATCTCAGGTGATTTCAATGCAGAGTGAAGCATGGGAACCACTTTGAGCAAAGCAAGCTGCTTCATCTTTGCTTCCCCAGGTCAGCACCTTCCAATTTACCAGTTCTTCATGCCGCCATATTCATGGCCTGGCTCTGTCTTTGGGTTCA
>NW_021145761.1:41794-55731 GCF_002837175.3 Physeter macrocephalus | reverse complement strand
CGTGCGCGTCGTAGGCTCGCTGTCCCGGCTGTAGCTGTCCGCCATCGCCTCAGCAGCCAGCCCTCCCAGCCGCTTCGGCAGCTACGATCGCCGCCTTCCCGCCGCCACATTTAAGCCAACTCTCGCGATGCTGCTGAATTTAGGTCAACTCTCGCGAGGCTGCCGCACAGCCCCACGGGAATTGCAGTTCTAGTCCTGCCACCGGCTTCGCCCCGTGTGTACAGTGGTGGTAGCAAACGGGTTTTGCGGGCATCCGTACCTTGAGCCTGGGCAAGTATGTGCAGCCAGTCGAAGCCTCGGTTTCCTCACCTGTAAGATGAGAGTGATAACCATCTAATAAGGGTGTGTGTGTGTGTAATGAGTCAATTAGATAATGTTTAACTCAGGATCTGACAAGTAATAAGCCAGGTCATGAATAAATAGCAGTAACTATTTGTGAGAATGTCTCTCATTCTCATCTCCCTCTCCAAAGATGAGGAGAGACACATTTGGGCCAGGAAAAAAATAACTGTATTCTATATGTGACCTGATCAGATTTGCATTTGCAAAGACCAATGTGTCTATAGGACCTGTATCTATAACAAGAGATCAGTTTGCAGGCTCAGAGGCTAGTGGGCTGTTTGTGATCCAGCAGAGATGTTAAAATCTCCAAACATCAGCAATTTTGAGATGAATTCCGGCTCTCAAAAGTTCTGTTAATGCTGGAGAATCCATTACCATATTTTCACCAATTGACAGCCCCCGGCCCCCTTTCTTAAATTTTAATGGGAACTGAAATAGAACTTGAGCTCTGAGTTTCCTGTGGAGTTCTCCTTCATGCTCCTAAATTGTGTGTAAACTTTCAGATACTGGCAGTGGCATGGGCATATTTGTGCTTATGTTAAAAAATAGAGCAAAAGGGCTTCCCTGGTGGCGCAGTGGTTGAGGGTCCGCCTGCCGATGCAGGGGACACGGGTTCGGGCCCCGGTCCGGGAAGATCCCACGTGCCGCGGAGCGGCTAGGCCCATGAGCCATGGCCGCTGAGCCTGCGCGTCCGGAGCCTGTGCTCCGCAGTGGGAGAGGCCACAACAGTGAGAGGCCCGCGTACCGCAAAAAAAAAAAAAAAAAAAAAAAAAAATAGAGCAAAGAAAAAATAAGATTCTTGCTTCTCAAAATTAGAGAACTGCAGAGGAAAATCATATCAATATTCCTCGTCATTTAGATCTGACCTTTGTGTTATCTGACTTAAATTGCTAGCCCTTTGCAGGCACATTTCCGCGATCACTATCAACCACCTACGTGCAATATTTATTTATTATTTGTAAAGCTTTGGACTGGATAATATGGAAAAAACATTAAAAACTTTTCAAAACAATTTGAGAATGAGCTTACTTTTCACAGCATTATTTGTGTTTGCATAGATTGTCTTTACTGTGTTTACATGATTGATTAAACTTTATATTTACTATTTGTCAAAAAAACAAAACAAAACACAGGGACTGCCCTGCTGGTGTAGTGGTTAAGAATCCACCTGCCAATTCAGAGGACATTCGAGCCCTGGTCTGGGAAGATCCCACATGCTGCGGAGAAACAAAGCCCGTGCACCACAGCTACTGAGCCTGTGCTCTAGAGCCCGCAAGCCACAACTACGGAACCTCAGTGCCACAACAACTGAAGCCGGCGAGCCTAGAGCCCGCGAGCAACAACTACTGAAGTCTGCGCGCCTAAGGCCCGTGCTCCACAACAAAGAGAAGCCACTGCAGTGAGAAGCCCGTGCACTGCAACGAAGAGTAGCCCCCTCTTGCCTCAACTAGAGAAAGCCAGCGCACAGCAACGAAGACCCAATGCAGCCAAAATAATAATAATAATAAAATAATATTTTATAAATATTATTTTAAATAATAAAACACTGGGGGAATTCCCTGGTGGTTCAGTGGTTAGGACTTTGTGCTCTCACTGCCAAGGGCCTGGATTCAATCCCTGGTCCAAGAACTAAAATCCCACAAGCCGCGTGGTGTGGCCAAAAAACACAAGAAAGCAAAACCAAAAACGAACAAACAATCAAAAAAAACTGGGTTCATGGGGCCAGACCATGTGAGGTATCGCAGGTTCTGGAAAGGAGTTTGGAGAATATTCTAAATGAAATAGGCCACCGGAGGGATTTAAGCAGAGGTATTACATAATTATATTTTCTTTGGCAGCCATGTAAAGAACAGATTGTAGGGAAGGCAAGATTGGAATCAGGGAGACATGTGACAAAGGTTCTTGCCTTTCTCCAGAGGTGACAAGATAGAAGGTGAGCAGGGCAGTGGGGGTGGGGAGAAAGCCAGGCGTTGCATTCCAGACATTTTTTTGAGTGTAGAAGACTAAGTGTAGATTAAAGGTGATTTTATGTACTGGAAGGTAGAGTTTTGTGTTTTTTTAAATTAATAATTAATTAATTAATTGGCTGCGTTGGGTTTTCATTGCTGCGCGTGGGCTTTCTCTAGTTGCGGCTAGCGGGGGCTAGTCTTTGTTGTGGTGTGCGGGGTTCTCATTGTGGTGGCTTCTCTTGTTGCGGAGCACAGGCTCTAGGCACACAGGCTTCAGTAGTTGTGGCACACAGGCTCAGTAGTTGTGGTGCACAGGCTTAGTTGCTCCGTGGCATGTGGGATCTTTTAAACATCTTTATTGGAGTATAATTGCTGTACAATGGTGTGTTAGTTTCTGCTGTATAACAAAGTGAATCAGCTATACATATACATATATCCCTATATCTCCTCCCTCTTGCGTCTCCCTCCCACCCTCCTGATCCCACCCCTCTAGATGGACACAAAACACAGAGCTGATCTCCCTGTGCTATGCGGCTGCTTCCCACTATTTTACATTTGGTAGTGTATATATGTCCATGCCACTCTCTCACTTCGTCCCAGCTTACCCTTCCCTCTCCCCGTGTCCTCAAGTCTGGAAAGTAATTTTATAGAGCATAATTTTCAATGTTCTGTACATAAAGAAATGACATCAAGTTTGACTTCTCACCAACATTTTTTGAGTAAGGTAGGTCTTGAGACTGGTAGGAGTAGAACAGTATCAGTAACTGTATGACAATGCAAATACATAATAACAGATGCAATGACCTTTGCTGAATTTTATCCCTACTGCACACATTTTATAAACATTTAAACATATAACAAAGTGTGTATTCATGTTTTTACACTTGTATAAATGATTCACCCAAATGAATGCACATCGTTCACCATGGGCTACACATACTAAAGAATGCATTTCTGAATTTGAAGGGGTTCAAGCTGTGGACCTCAGTTTGCATCGGCCAGGAGGAATGGTTCTGTGATAATCCACACAAATAACCAAGGATCACATTGGTTGTAAACAGAAATGCAATGGTAATGTTTGGGTGTTGGGACCAGAAAAATAGTTCTTTTCTTCCCCATTGTCCTGTATGTTTCTAGAACATTTTAAGTATGGGTCTGTTTTACAATAAAGAATAACAAAATTGGACTTCCCTGGTGGCACAGTGGTTAGGAATCCGCCTGCCAATGCAGGGGACACGGGTTCGAGCCCTGGTCTGGGAAGATCCCACATGCCATGGAGCAACTAAGCCTGTGCACTAAAACTACTGAGTCTGCGCTCTAGAGCCCGCGCTCTAGAGCCCGCACGCCACAACTATTGAAGCCCGCGCACCTAGAGCCCGCGCTCTGCAACAAGTGAAGCCACCGCAGAGAAGCCCACAGACCGCAACGAAGAGTAGCCCCTGCTCGCCGCAGCTAGAGAAAAGCCCGTGTGTGGCAACAACGACCCAATGCAGCCAAAAATAAAAAGGAGTAACTAAAAAAGTGACAGTTAACTTGGAGTGCTTTTGCAAACTTTTAAAAGGCCCGATCGGGCTTCCCTGGTGGCGCAGTGGTTGAGAGTCCGCCTGCCGATGCAGGGGACGCGGGTTCGTGCCCCGGTCCGGGAAGATCCCACGTGCCGCGCAGCGGCTGGGCCTGTGAGCCATGGCCGCTGAGCCTGCGAGTCCGGAGCCTGTGCTCTGCAACGGGAGAGGCCACAACAGTGAGAGGCCCGCGTACCGCAAAAAAAAATAATAATAATAATAAAATAAAAGGCCCGATCTATTTTGTTTTTATATCAAATAATTAGAAATAATATATAAACTAGGCTTCGAATTCATACCCGTGGTCTGGTCTGTAATCAGAAGAGAAAAAAGTAAGGAGGGAGAGTCAGGAGAAAGGGTGAAGAACGGCAAAAAGTGGGAGAAACGGGGAACTCGGCAAAGGAGGGCTAGCTTACAGGTAATTCTCCTGGACGAGTGCCTGGCCTCCTCTCTGGTTTTCCACAGCTTCTCTTGCCCTTTAGAACACTTTCCCCAAGGAAGTCGAGGGAGTGGGGAGGTAACTTGTTACAATACAAATCCTGTCCAACCTCTCGTTTAACAGCCCTCCAACAGTTCCCAGTCACCGGCAGAATAAAATCACAAATCTTGTAACTTGGCCCAGTTTGGTATCTTTCGGAACTTCTGCTATTCTGGCTACCCTTGAGGATCCTTAAGGACAGAGCCTAGCTCCTTCCTGCCTCACGTTCTTACAAGCTGGTTCCCGGGCAAAAACCAGCGACTCCTCCCTAACCAAGCTTTTCGTGGATTTTTTCTTCCTGGGCCTCCGCCTCCCACTTTTCCCTCTCCCTTGTTTTTTTTTTTTTGGAGCGTTTATTTCTATTTTTAGACATCCATTAGTGTGCATTCATTCACATCTATTATCCAAAAGCCTGACCCTCATCCCTCTATAGCCAGGCCGGGTCGGTATGGTTCCTGCAAGGTTCCCAACTCCCTGCACTATGCTCGGCGCACAGTAGGCGCCTAGTGATGACTATGTTTGGGTCAATAAGACAGTCAAGGCAAGCGGCGTCTGAGTCGAGGGAGAGTCTCCAAGGCAGACAAAAGGTTTCCCTGAGGTCCTTTGGGGCGCTGAGGCTTAGGTCCTTCCTCCCCTCCCCCGCAGGAATGCCGTGGACTCAGCAGCTCAGGGTTGGGGGACCGCTTCCGGCGAACAACACAACCTCGTCCGAATCCTGGTCAGCTTGCAACCCGACCTTTCCCTTAGGCGGCGCTCTAGGCCGCAGCCGCCAAGTTTAGCGCAAGGCAATGTGGGATTTGTAGTTTCCGTGGGCACATGCCCAGGGCGCTTGCGCGCTGGGGAGACGGGCGCCGCCCGACCCCCATCAGGATTCCAGGTCCTTGCGAAGGGCGCTCCAAGCGACAGCGTTCCAACCGAATACGCCTTTTAGTCCGCCGAGGGTGAGCCGTGTAGGGGAAGAGTCCGCTCTACGTGGGCTGCAAAGAGGCCGGAACAAGCGCGCCCCCACTCCGGAAGTGAGCGACTTCTGCCGCGGTGCATTGTGGGGGGCGTAGTCCTCTTTCCCAGGCGGTCCTCCGCGGCGTCCCTGGGGCCCACTCTGGAGCGCAGGCGGGCGGCTGGGCGGCTGGCTCGGCGCGGGCCGACGGGAGGCGTATTCTGGGCACGGGGCGCCGGGCCAGTGCGGCCGCGCCGGGCGGCAGTAGTGGGAGGCCGCCCAAGGCCTCGCGCGGTGCCGCCCGTCGAGGGGCGGGCGGCGGCATACAGACCGGGCCGTCGAAAGGCTCAGAAGGCCGGTGGGCCGGGCCGGGCCGCGCGGCGCAGCCATGCCTGGCTTTACGTGCTGCGTGCCAGGCTGCTACAACAACTCGCACCGGGACAAGGCGTTGCACTTCTACACGTTTCCCAAGGACGCTGAGCTGCGGCGCCTTTGGCTCAAGAATGTGTCCCGTGCCGGCGTCAGTGGGTGCTTCTCCACCTTCCAGCCCACCACGGGCCACCGTCTCTGCAGCGTTCACTTCCAGGGCGGCCGCAAAACCTACACGGTGCGGGTCCCCACCATCTTCCCGCTGCGCGGCGTCAACGAGCGCAAAGTAGCACGCAGACCCGCGGGGGCCGCAGCCGCCCGCCGCAGGCAGCAGCAGCAGCAGCAACAGCAGCAGCAGCAACAGCAGCAACAGCAACAGCAGCAGCAGCAACCACAGCCGCTTCCCGCTGCGCGGCGTCAACGAGCGCAAAGTAGCACGCAGACCCGCGGGGGCCGCAGCCGCCCGCCGCAGGCAGCAGCAGCAGCAGCAACAGCAGCAGCAGCAACAGCAGCAACAGCAACAGCAGCAGCAGCAACAACAGCAGCAGCAGCAGCAGCAGCAGCCGTCGCCGTCCGCCTCCACTGCCCAGACCGCCCAGCTGCAGCCGAACCTGGTATCTGCTTCTGCTGCTGTGCTCCTCACTCTTCAGGCTGCTGTGGACAGCAGCCAGGCTCCGGGATCCGTGCCTGCGGCGCCCACCACTCCCACGGGAGAAGATGTGAAGCCCATTGACCTGACGGTGCAAGTGGAGTTCGCGGCCGCAGAGGGCGCAGCTGCCGCAGCCGCTGCGTCGGAGCTAGAGGCTGCTACAGCAGGGCTGGAGGCCGCCGATTGCCACATGGGCCCCCAGTTGGTGGTGGTCGGGGAAGAGGGCTTCCCTGATACTGGCTCCGACCACTCGTACTCGTTGTCGTCAGGCACCACAGAGGAGGAGCTCTTGCGCAAGCTGAACGAGCAGCGGGACATCCTGGCGCTGATGGAGGTGAAGATGAAGGAGATGAAGGGCAGCATCCGTCACCTGCGTCTCACCGAGGCCAAACTCCGTGAAGAACTACGCGAGAAGGATCGGCTGCTGGCCATGGCTGTCATCCGCAAGAAGCACGGAATGTGAACGAGCCCCCTTTCGGCCTTCGGGACTCCCAGACTCCTGCCAGCTTAGAGGGACCTGAGGCCGGCGCTGTTGAACTCCCTCATACTCCTGGGGCACTGGTTGGTAGTACTGAGCCTTAGGGCAGCTGGACTCTTTTGCTGGTGACCAAGCACCCTCTCTTGTTTCCTCCTGAAGCAAGGTCCTGAAGTCTGGGATCTCAGACTCTGCACTGGTGACACCAGCAATTACGACTTTGTCTACCCCTCCCCACCTTCACTCCCCAACCCCAAGTTTATGTTGCAGGTTCTGGTTAAGCAGAGGCTTCAGAACCACTGGACTTGAAACTTATCCCTTAGGGATGCAGGCGAGATGCCCAAGGACTGTGGCTTTGGGAAGACAACTAAACCTTGAGTTTGGCCGGCAATCAGAGACAGCTCTTCTGTGTGTAGTGATAAGAGATCCAAGTAACATCAGTTTCACCCCCACCCCCAAATTTATGTTGCAGTACCTGGTGAAGCAGAGGCTTCAGAACCATTGAACTTGAAACTTATCCCCTACAGATGCAGGCAGGATGCCCAAGGACTATGGGTTTGGGAATACAACACCTTGAGTTTGGCCAGCAATCAGAACTCTTCCACGTGTAGTGATAAGAGATCCAAGTAACATCAGTTCTACTTTTTGTGCTTTTCCTTCCCAGGTGCAGCCTGTGATTCTGATGGGGACTGGCAGATCTGTGCCTCTGCCTCCTAGGACCTCCCTCCCAGGAGGCCATCGACAGGGGGATCTAGGTGACCTGTTGATGGAGATCCAGCTTGCCAGGGACTTAGGTCTATCCTGTTATGTTTGCTACTGGTTACAAATTCTATTTTCTGTACAATTAGTCAGACTAAAGTTTTCACTGTGTTTGTTTGGCAAAACAGATTAAACAGAAAGTAAGGTTTTTATTTGGGTTTCGCCAATTTATTTTTATAAGGACTCAGCTAAGGGTCCCTGAAACATGGGGAGATGGACTTCCTGATAGGCCTCCACCTTTTCCGCCTTAGGTCTCAAGGACCAGGCTGACCCTGAGAGTAGAGATGCTTCAGTGACTAGGTTTCTCCATAAAGAGGCTCTAAGCACAAGGACCCTGCCCTCATAAGTTCTTTGCAGAGTTCCAGCTCACCCCGAAGAGTTTGGAAATTGCACCAAATGGTCCTGGTTTGTCCATGGGTTAGCTCCCTGTGTCCTTTCAACTGGGAGAAGTGGCAACTGAGAACTAAACTGAATTGTGGCAGCCCACTTCTCTGAGGGTTTTGAATTCCTTAAGAATTTTCAGCTGGAGTTGAATTTTGCTCACTATTATAGCCCTTAGGCCTAGTATGGTGTCTGGCACACATGGGCATGCAGTTACTTAAATCAGTGAAGACCGTAGCTGGAGCCAGCCATGGACTCTTATACAGATACCTTTGACTTTCGTACACTTTCATTGTGAAGGAGGTGGATCCATAGAGGACTTAAAGCATAGGAGTTGGGATTTGTGACCCCTTGACTCATTTTCTTGGCTGTTAACATCTTTAGATTGGATATTGTAGCGGCAAGGTGACATTTTTATCTATAGTTCCAAGTAATTTAGCTCAAAGCTAGCTACAAATGCCTTTAAAGCTAGCCATGTTTAACATGGTTGTTGGGGCACAAATGGACATATATTGGGCTCCATAAAACATATGACTCCTTTCTCTGTTACATATGGAAAAAGCCACTTACCTGGGGGCTTTCCCTGTGGTTTCAAACTGGAATGACTCTAAAATGAATGTCTCTCCAGTTTCTGCTCTCCTTCTGGCCCCTTGGCACTGACTTGAGAAACAAGTCTGTGGTGGGGAGGAGGGGTGGGAGATAGGTTGCGCAGGTACCTAGATGTGGAAGGGACTGTATCTCTCCCTTCCTAGGGTTAGTTCTGGCTTGTCATAAGGTGGTGGAAGCACAGCAGTGCCCTTCCAGGCCAGGTGGGACTGAAGCCCTTTATGGGTAGGTATTGGATCAGTTGCTCAACTGTCCCCACTCTCCTTCATTAGGAGTGAGGATTTTCCCAGGCCCAAGCCATGCTCTTTAGTGTGTCCTTTAGCTCCTGTGTGTTGAAGGGACTTAGACGGTTTCACTTGAACCTCTCAGCAGCACTCCCAGGACAGGGTGAGGGCCAGACTGGCTAGGACTCTCTGGTGTCTGGATGTTGTGAGCACACAACCTATCTGGTATTTTAGCTTCTGGAGGGGAGGAGGACAGCTCAGAGCAAGGGAGGTCCTAGATACACCACAAGCAGGGCAATGCAGAGTCTCCCTGACTGAGTAAAAAGAGAAGAATCTAGTCAGGCAAAGTAATACAGATCTGGGATTTCATTAAACAGAAGCCTGGCCTGGTCGTATGAGGCATTCCCGGGAGGAGCGGTGGGGGTGACGGTGATCTGTGAAGGACCCTTCTGGAAGAACAAGAGAACTGAGAGATCTCTGGTCAGGAGAAGACTTGTCGCTATAAACTTTACCTGTGATGCCCCTGGCTTAGCTGCAGAGCATTTCCCCAGCAGGCCTGAACTGGAGACAGGCCTTACTTCAAATGTTTGCGTTGCCCGGGAAACGATGAAAATGGGCGTTGAAAGGAAAGGGCAATGGGCGGGAGGGAGATTACGGACAATTTTATCACTTAAATCACGGGGAAGGTTTGGGCCTGTCAGTTATTACTCTTTTCTCTTAATAAAAATGAAACTCTTAGCTGCCCTGCCTGCTGGAAAAAAAACAAAAAACAAACTTGTGAGACTGTCTCGTAGACCCTAACTGCAGAAATCTAAAAAGTAATCTTGTCTCCAGCCCAAGAAAAGCCTCGCCTGCTTAAAACCAGCTTTGGGTCCGACTAGCACCGGGCAGGGTGCAAGAATGTTGGGACAAACAAAGCTGTGCGTTCCGCCCCGGGTGGCCTTAGAGCAACACTCGGAAGAGCTGCAGGGGCGGCCAGAGCACCAAAGGGGAGGGGGCTTTGCGAGCGGAAACAGCTCAGGGGCCCAGGGAGGGGCGGCTAGGCCAGTTTGGGGCCAGGCCGAGCTCCCACGGAGGCGGGGCCAACACCGAACGGCCGCGCAACCAGAGCTGGGCCGGACCAGCTGGGACTTGGCGATAACTGAGCCCTGACCCCCGCCTGGCGCCAAGCTCGGGTGTTCCAGAGGCTTCCGCTAGACCACAATTCTCAGGGGCTCGCCTCGGCGGCCTCGCTCCTTGACTTAGTCTCCCCTCCCGCGCTGCGGGCCGTGTCTGGGCCTCGGCGCATAGGACGTCGGGAACTGTAGTTTTCTCCTGGCGCACCTAAGCCAAAAAGGAGAACGGGGGGAACTGCGTTTCCCAGAGTGCAGCGGGGTGGCAAGGGAAGGCAGGGGGGAAGGGACAGTCGGTCGCAGACCGCGCTGGGTTGCCGCCGCCGCTGCAGCCATCGTGCCAGCCCCTCGGGTGAGTGTCGGGGCCAGCGCGCTGGGGCGGGGGCTGGGCCGCAGGAGCCGCGCTCCGGGTCGCCTGGAGCCTCAGCTGCGAGTCCCAGGGCCGCCCCTCCCCTCCCCCCCCCGGCGGCCCGAAGCCGCGCGGGGCCGGGGCCATGTGTCGCGCGCGGCTCCGCCTCCCGTCGGTCCTCTGAGGCGGCGGCCGGGGGGAACACAGAGAGAGACAGCCAGGAACCCATTTCAGGCGTACCGTGCCCGTGGCGGGCACACCGGACCGCGCCGGGGCCAGGCCTTTTTCTCTGTTCTGGACCACCCGGATGGGGCTCTCCGGGCCCCGCCCCGTCTGGCCTAGCCCGGCCTGCCCGAGTCCTGCAAACTCTGCAGGCAGGCTGGCGGGCGGACCCCAGCCACACGTCCTGCCGCCCGCCTGCCAAGGATCCGGGAATGGGCAAGTGCCACCCGGCCCGCTCCGGAGTCAGCACTGGGTAAGGGCGCCCGCCTGCCGCAGCCCTACCCTCACCCGGTTCTCAACCATAGCTCGGCTGGGATGTAGGTGAACGTTCCCTTGCTTGTCTGCCCGCTGAGAGTGCACAAAACCTATCTCCCACCCTGGAACTCAGATTCTCCTGCATCGAGGCCAGGGTCAGGGAATCTGGGGTAGGGAGGGGGGTTCCACGTGGGACTTCACCCCCGGCCAGTCTTGGAGGATCTGGCCTGATGAGATGAGGCGGCTCCGGACTCGTAGGCTCAGTCCCCGCCCTTCCCTCTGTCAGTGATCAGGCCCCAGCCGTGGGTGGGTTGGCCGGCCGCGTCAGTGGAGGGAGGGAAGGGAGGGAGGAAGCCAAGGAGGTAAGGCTGAATGTGTGAGCCTCCAACACATCGTTAGATCTCTTCAGCACAGCCTAATCCTCACTTCTGCCCCTCCCAGAGTCATCTGCCCTTTTCCCACAGAGGAGGATGATTCGATAAGAATGGTAACGGTAAGGTGGGGTTTAATGGAGGGGAAATTAGAATCCAGGTCTGAGGTCCCTTAGCCTAGTGCCAAACAAGAGGCTGGGCTGCAAGCGACATTGGGCATGGGGCACATCTGGGCTGTGGGGCTCAGATTCATGCTCTGTGAGGCCCTTCTGAAGCCTGAGTGGCAGCACTAGAGCTGGAGGCTGCAGAAAGTCAGGCTTCCCTCACCTGCCTGCTCACTTTCCAACAACTGAGTGACCTATGAACAGGCAGGAAGCTGGTTGGGCCTTGGGAAATTGCCTTTAGTGATGGCTCCAAGGACTCCATTGATTTCTGGGAGTAGGGAAGTATCTAGCCATAGAGTAGTCTTCTAGCAGGCTTTGTAAAGGCACTCCTGATTGGTGATAAAATTAAGGGACAAGTCCAGAGAAGACCATGGGATATGGAGAAGAGACAGTTCGTTAAGCCTTGATTCCTCTGACCCCAGTGTAGCTTCTGAGCCACAGTTCTTAAAGGGATAAAGAAGCAGCTAAGTCTCTGCAGACGTGGCCTCAGCAGCATGCAGTTCTTTTAGGAGAGTTGAGTTAGGCCTGTGATGCAGGAAGCCACCATCCTTGGAATTTTTTTTCCTTGAGTATTTCCCCAGGTAATATTTTTCTGGTCATTGAACTCTAACCTTGGAAGTTTTCCTGCAGTTGAATTGCATTCTCCCTGGTTAAGGAGGACAGGCAAGGAAGGTTCTGTCCAGATCTTGTCACCAGGGACTGCGTTCTCTCTGGACTCAAGCTCCTAGTCCACATCCTAGCCCACGAGCACATGGGAGTCAGGTTCATTCAGCAGACTCAGGAGAGGCCTGGTTTGCCAGTGGAGGTGGGCAGCAAGGAGGGACCACCCACAGGGCACAAATAGGATCAGTGTGATTGGATCTCTTAGTGCTATAAGTAGTTGTTCCAAGACCTTGAGATTGTCTGGGTTGGTTCTTTCTAGGACACTGGTGTCAGGTGAATTAGGCTTTATGGCTGTGGATTAGTTCACACATTGCAAAGCCCTAGGTGACTTGAAAACAAGGGTTTTCTTCAAGGTCAAAATGCTACTGTTCCTTGGGAAAAAGGAACAAAGGTTACTTGGGAACAGGAGGAATTCAGGTCCCTCCCTCTCATTCCAATCATTAAGTTCCTTATAACTTCTGTGTCTGGGGTCATCTAGGCATTGCTAGGCATCCTGACCCCCATAAATCCTTGACCTTTCTGGAATTTGGCAGGCTATCTGTGTCTCAGAGCTCAGAGATACGAGAAGAACCCTGAGGTTCTCCAGAATCAGTCTGCACCCTCTATTCATGTAGGGCTGACTTGGGGTGTGGGGCCTGGCATGGGATAGTCAGGATATGGCTGCGTAAGCAAGGGGGCAGGCTGTGAGGATGCTGGGTTCTCAGCCAGCTCAACTAGGTCCCTTAGTGCATGGAGCCCACCTCTCCTCTCTGAGCCACGTTTCATTTTATTCTGCTGTCTTTGCAGTTGGTGGGTTGGGATGGAAAGAATGATTTAAGTGAAAGAATTCTCAAATTTTAGAACTGGAAGGCACCTTATATCAAAAAATTCTGGAATACCCTTACTGAGGCTTTAGTATCTTGCTTGAAGTTATTTTTTTTCTCCTTTTACACCAATGATCCATTTTATTCAGGAACCATTCTTGCAGCGCTTTCTATATGTCAGCCCACTGGGCTGAGGCTGGAGGTAGAATAATGAATCCTACCAAGTCCTGGTGCTGGGGAAAGGATGTCACAGTAGTGGAAGAGACAGAGGTAATGTTGCTCTTATGTGCTGAGGGCTAAGTTGAAGGGACCCACAAGGGGCTCTTGGCCCTTTGTAAAAGAGGGGGCTTCTGAATGATTAGAGCACCAGAGAGGAACGTCTGTTAGTGAGCCCACTTTCCTCTCCAGTGCCTGGAGAAACCACAGAACAAGGTGTACTTCAGGATGTTGGGGCCAGGAAAGTCTGGGGTCCCTTGAGAAACTTGGCTGTCACCACTCCAAATTGCTGTGACTGTTGAGTCTAGCAGCTGTCTTCTATTGGTAGCTTCTCCATCCCTCAGGGGTCTCTGCTGGGTGTTCTCCTGGTGCCTGAGAATCTTACCAGCATTCTGTGGTCTGTGGCCTTATTCCCTGCCTGGAACCTGGATTTGTGGTTTCTGTCTCTTTTGAGACCCTCTCAGGTCACTTATTCAAGTGCCCAGTGTTCCTGGAGTGATGTATATCAGGACATCTTCCCAGAGTCAGACAGAGGTTCTCTCCCTAGAAGTGAAAGGGAATAGTCCTTTTGGAGAGAGGGGAGTGGATCCAAAAAAGTTTTCCACAGGATGGACATTGAAAGTTGGGCAGGATTTCTGTGTGCTGGGGTTGAGCTGAACCTCCAGATGGGCCTCCTTTTTTATTTTCTTTAATTTTATTTTTCTATACTGCAGGTTCTTTTTAGTTATCTATTTTATACATATTAGTGGTATACATGTCAATCCCAATCTCCCAATTCATCCCACCACCACCACCACCACCCCCCGCCCCGCCACTTTTCCCTCTTGGTGTCCATACGTTTGTTCTCTACATCTGTGTCTCTATTTCTGCCCTTCAAACTGGTTTATCTGTACCATTTTTCTAGGTTCCACATGTATGTGTTAATATACGATATTTGTTTTTCTCTTTCTGGCGTACTTCACTCTGTATGACAGTGTCTAGGTCCATCCACGTCTCTACAAATGACCCAATTTCGTTCCTTTTTATGGCTGAGTAATATTCCATCATATAT
>NW_021145761.1:0-41747 GCF_002837175.3 Physeter macrocephalus | reverse complement strand
AACATTGGGGTGCATGTGTCTTTTTGAATTATGGTTTTCTCTGGGTATATGCCCAGTAGTGGGATTGCTGGATCATATGGTAATTCTATTTTTAGTTTTTTAAGGAACCTCCATACTGTTTTCCATAGTGGCTGTATCAATTGACATTCCCACCAATAGTGCAAGAGGGTTCCGATTTCTCCACACCCTCTCCAGCATTTGTTGTTTGTAGATTTTCTTTTTTTGGCTGCATTGGGTCTTCATTGCTATGCATAGGCTTTCTCTAGTTGCAGCGAGTTGGGGCTATTCTTCGTTGCAGCAGGCAGGCTTTTCATTGCAGTGGCTTCTCTTGTTGCGGAGCACAGGCTCTCCGCACGCGGGCTTCAGTAGTTGTGGCTCGCGAGCTCTAGAGCGTAGGCTCAGTAGTTGTGGCGCACAGGCTTAGTTGCTCCGTGGCATGTGGGATCTTCCCAGACCATAGGTCGAACCTGTGTCCCCTGCGTTGGTAGGTGGATTCTTAGCCACCGCACCACCAGGGAAGTCCCGTTTGTAGATTTTCTGATGATGCCCATTCTAACTGGTGTGAGGTGATACCTCATTGTAGTTTTGATTTACATTTCTCTAATAATTAGTGATGTTGAGCAGCTTTTCATGTGCTTCTTGGCCATCTGTATGTCCTTGGAGAAATGTCTATTTAGGTCTTATGCCCATTTTTTGATTGGGTTGTTTATTTTTTTGATATTGAGCTGCATGGGTTGTTTATATATTTTGGAGATTAATCCTTTGTCCGTTGATTTGTTTGCAAATATTTTCTCCCATTCTAAGGGCTGTCTTTTCGTCTTGTTTGTAGTTTGCTTTGCAAAAGCTTTTAAGTTTCATTAGGTCCCATTTATTTATTTTTGTTTTTATTTCCATTATTCTAGGAGGTGGATCAAAAAAGATCTTGCTGTGATTTATGTCAAAGAGGGTTCTTCTTATGTTTTCTACTAAGAGTTTTATAGTGTCCAGTCTTACATTTAGGTCCTAATCCATTTTGAGTTTATTTTTGTGTATGGTGTTAGGGAGTGTTCTAATTTCATTCTTTTACATGTAGCTGTCCAGTTCTCCCAGCACCATTTATTGAAGAGACCGTCTTTTCTCCATTGTATATCCTTGCCTCCTTTGTTGTAGATTAGTTGACCATAGGTGCGTGGGTTTATCTCTGGGCTTTCTATCCTGTTCCATTAATCTATATTTCTGTTTTTGTGCCAGTACCATATTGTCTTCTTTACTGTAGCTTTGTAGTATAGTCTGAAGTCAGGGAATCTGATTCCTCCAGCTCCTTTTTTTTTCCTCAAGACTGCTTTGGGTATTCGGGGTCTTTTGTGTCTCCATACAAATTTTAAGATTTTTTTGTTCTAGTTCTGTAAAAAATGCCACTGGTAATTTGATAGGGTTTGCATTGAATCTGTAGATTGCTTTGGGTAGTATAGTCATTTTCACAACATTGATTCTTCCAATCCAAGAACATGGTATATCTCTCCATCTGTTTGTGTTGTCTTTAATTTCTTTCATAAGTGTCTTATAGTTTCCTTCATACAGGTCTTTTGTCTCCTTAGGTAGGTGTATTCCTGGGTAGTTTATTCTGTTTGTTGCAATGGTAAATGGGAGTGTTTCCTTAATTTCTTTTTCAGATTTTTCATCATTATTGCATAGGACTGCAAGAGATTTCTGTGCATTAATTTTGTATCCTACAACTTTACCAAATTCATTGATGAGCTTAGCTCTAGTAGTTTTCTGGTGGCATCTTTAGGATTCTCTATGTATAGTATCATGTCATCTGCAAACCAAAGTGACAGTTTTACTTCTTTTCCAATTTGTATTCCTTTTGTTTCTTTTTCTTCTCTGACTCCCGTGGCTAGGACTTCCAAAACTATGTTGAATAATAGTGGTGAGAGTGGACATCCTTGTCTTGTTCCTGATCTTAGAGGAAATGCTTTCAGTTTTTCACCATTGAGAATGATGTTTGCTGTGGGTTTGTCGTGTACGCTTATGGGCCTCTTTTTAAAGTTATTTTTTTCTGATGGGCCATTTGAGGATGTTTGTGTGTGTGGAGTTGGATTTGAGTTGACTACCCCTTCCCCAACTTTAAGATTCTGTGATTCTCTTGCTTTGACCATATGTGGCAGGAATTCTTGAAGACTCTCTCCCTGAGTGAGGCCACAGTGTGGGATTATCCCTGCAGTGACTTCCAGGCCTGGAGTCAGTCTGGAGTGACTGATCATTCTGGTCATCACCCTTACCACCAGGTCTGTGTGGCACCTTCTCCTTCTCACCCTGTCAGCTGGAATGTGTCTTCCTGGGAGGAATCATTTGCTCAGGTCTGGCTATGACTAGGGAAGTGTGTTAGTGGCCAGGGAAGAGGAACACAAGAGAGCTGGGGTTGGCCCTTCTCACTGCCCTGGGCCTTTCTTTTTATTTGTTGCTGGTACCTGCTATGTACCAACTCCTTAAGCGCCCAGGCTGGAGTGGGGGCTATGCTGGAGAAGGAGAACCTCCCCTCATGAGAGGGGTGTGTCCAAGGTACCTGGGAACTGAAGGTAGTTTGCCTCAGTAAACTGGGGGAATTCTGGAATGTTTGTTTCTTAAAGCCTCAGGTACTGCATTAGAGCCACTGGGTCTCACCAGGGCAGAAACTGTGGCCCCCTGGAAGGATGTCTGTAAAGAGACATTGGTTCACTTGCAGAGATGGTCAAGCCCAGGTCAAGGCAAGTTCTCATTTGTAGGTTGTAAACCTGCTTTGACAGGCTGAGCATGCACTTAGAGGCTTTCTGTTCTGATGGGCGTGGAGCTTGCTGATTTCAAAGGGAAAGAAAAGGCCTGGGCTCCATTCCTCACAGCCTCATTTTGCCATCTATGCTTTCTGCTGCTTGACATGGGCTCTCAGCTGTTCCAGTCCAGGCCAGTTTTGTGGACATTTTAATGCTGACTATGCCAGTGGCCTTCTGTGGTCTTGAATTCTTTCCTAATCTCTCAGAATCTTGGTTTCTTCATCTACAAAGTTACACTAATCACACGAGCTTTACAGGGCTGTGAGACTCAAATGAGAGAACGCATGTAACTGTTTGGCTTACAGGAGTTTGACTTACAGTACATGAACCAGCAAGCTCATGGATGGGAGCTCTCTAGGACAGGGGCCTCAGAGATCCCTGAGCCACCTGGGAAGGGGTGGCCACTCAAGGACTGAATAAGCATGGAGCAGAGAGACTACAATGCAGGTCTCGGGATTCACCTTCTGGGCCAGCCAGGGCAGCCTGAAATCTCTGGAGCCCTTTCTTCACATAGAAGAGAAGGAAAAGGCCCTTAGGGTGCTGGGGGCACCTAGACATCAGAGGTCTTCTCCAGGAAAGGGTTCTGTCCTGCCCAGCCACCTGGGCAGCAGACCTTAGCTGATTTCCCTCCCAACTTCAGGCAGGGGAGTGGTGGACGAGGCTGTTGCCAGTCCTCGGTCAAGGCTGCTCTTTAGTGTGGTGTCCCTACAGGAGACTGAGATACCCACCTTCTTCCTAGCTCTTGACCTAGTATTCACCTAGGACCTGCCAATGACTGCTTACAGCTGAGTCCTGCTTTATACTCTCAGTTGATTACCCTAACATCCTCATAATTACTGATGAAGAGACAGGGTCAGAGGGTCATACCATGAGGGAGAGGAGAAGCAAGCTAGAGGCCAGGCCTTTGAGGGTGTGGTTGTGTGCCTGCTATTCAGCCCCAATTGTCCCTCAGGTGATCAGAACCTTGCGGGGGGAGGGAGGGTGTTTGGGACCAAGGCCCACTTCCCACACGCCTCAGACAGCTGGCTGGGTGGAAGGCAAAGGATTGTTTCCTGACAACTTGGACAGAAGGTGTGGGAGGAGGGGAGGTGGGTCTCTTGGCCACTTAAATTGAACAGGGTTTGCCCAGAACTCACTCCTCCAGAGCAGAGGGGCTGGTCCAGTCACCATGGGAACAGGGGTGCCCCAGTCAAGGAGACAGACCATAAACAAATATGTAAATGTGACAATCTCATGCAGTGACAAGTGCTAAGAAGACGAAACGGGGTGGTGAAGTGAGTAACTGGGTGGCTGCTTTAGACGGAGTGGTCTCAGTGTCTGAAGGTATCTATGAGGAGGTAACATTTGACCTGACACATATGTGACAAGGAGGCAGACACATGAAGATCTACAAAGAAGGGTGATCCAGGTAGAAGGATCAACAGTTGCAAACCCCTCCAGTGAGACAGGCTCAACATGTTCCAGAAACAGGAAAATGCCCAGAGTGGCTGCAGAGGATGGGAAGGAGTGGGTGGCAGGAGACAAGGTTGGATAGCTGGGAGGCCAGGTCACCCAGGGCCTTGAAGGCAGGATAGATGGTTGAGACTTTGTCAGTGGGGAATGGGAAGGGAAGTCATTGGAGGGCTGTAGGACAGGATATACAGCACCCCTCAGATCATGGAAAGAGGTGCAGTTTGTTCCTGAAGGACAGGCACCATGCAGCCTTCCCTCTCACTCCCCACAGTGCACGCCTGTGCTCTGGGTTTAAGCCAGGGTTGTCTGTCAGTCCCACCTGTCGGAGTCCTTCTCAGCCTCTGCTTCAGGGCTCTTGGAGGCCTAGCAGACAGTAGGTGTGAGGGTAATAGAGATGGTTGGTGCCAATTTCAAGGATCCCACTATAAGCTCAGCACATCTGGCATTCTCTGTGGACCTCGGTGATGGGCCCTCAGATGTGAGCATCCTTCTGTTTTATTAGTCTGGAGTCAGTAATGTCCTCTTCCTCATCACTCTCCTGCCCCCAGCCCTGTCCCAGGTCCAGCTAGGCCAGCATCTATCTCTGCTTTGCTGAGATAGTAGAATGGGGTTGTGACTTTGAAGATTTGGGAAAACTGTGAGATCATCCCCCGTGAAAACATCCATTGTTTAGTGTGGCAGTCTGCCTGGTGCCTTTGTTTGTAGGCAGAAGCCCTGGTTCAGACCTGTCTTGCCCCTGTCCAAGAAAGCCAAGGTCAGAGATCAGGGCTTCAGCACTACATGTTGTTCATCGGAGCACAGGCTCCGGACGCACAGGCTCCGTGGCCATGGCTCACGGGCCCAGCCGCTCCGCAGCACGTGGGATCTTCCCAGACCGGGGCACAAACCCGTGTCCCCTGCATCGGCAGGCGGATTCTCAACCACTGCGCCACCAGGGAAGCCCAATCAATTCTTAATATGTCATATTTGTTTCATAGCATTTTTTTTTAAAAAAAATTTATTTATTTTATTTTTATTTATTTTTGGCTGTGTTGGGTCTTCATTGCTGTGCGCGGGCTTTCTCTAGTTGCGGCGAGTGGGGGCTACTCTTTGTTGCAGTGCACAGGCTTCATTGTGGTGGCTTCTTTTGTTGCAGAGCACGGGCTCTAGGCGTGCGGGCTTTAGTAGTTGTGGCACGCAGGCTCAGTAGTTGTGGCTCACAGGCTCTAGAGTGCAGGTTCAGTAGTTGTGGCGCACGGGCTTAGTTGCTCCGCAGCATGTGGGATCTTCCAGGGCTTGAACCCATGTCCCCTGCATTGGCAGGCGGATTCTTAACCACTGTGCCACCAGGGAAGCCCCCATGTTGTTCATTTTTTATCTCCAGACTAGTTATCACTGGGAGTCCTGGCTCTGGAGTCCACTAAGCCTGGTTCCATCCAGTTCCACCATTTATTAGGCTTGTGACCTTGAGCAAATTAGCTGACCTTGCTGGGCCTCATTTTGCTCATCTCTAACATGGGAGTTGACTCACAGGGTGTTAGAACAAATGCATGTAAAGCCCTTAGCGCATTTCTACACGTAATACACATTAGTGAAAATGAGACATTATCAGCCGGACATTGCTGTTTCAAGTTTCAAAATACTGGAAACACTGACCCAGAATTTGAGGATAAAAATGAATTTTTTTCTGTTACCCAGTGGAATCTCCTGGGCCAGAGGTTTTAACCTGGGGTCTGTGACAACCTCAGGGAGTATGAATGACTTGAAATCATTCACAAGGCTGGGGCATCTCTACCTCTGCGCAAATTTATTGGGAAAGGGCCATGGTTTATGAGACATTTTTAGAGGGTCTTTGCACCCACAGAGACCTAGGGTCAGTGAAGGCTGTTGCTCAGTGGGTGAGAGGTCACCGAGGTCATTTCTACTCCTCGAGGAGCCTGGCCTTAGTCAACCTAAGTGAAGCAGGAGACGGTGTGGTCAGCAGCCCTCTTGGAAGAGCTGTAGGAGAAGCTGTCATGAAGGTCAGTCTCCAATCTGATGTGAGGCTGCCCCTCAGCCTTGGCATTTTGTTTCTTTCCAGGCTGTTCTTTTCACAATAAATATATTAGAAACAAGGTCGGGGCTGGCTGGCCATCCTGGGGACATCCTCCCAGCCTGGCCCACCTCTCCCCTGTGTTGCATGGGGATGGGAGGTGGGTTCTGCACCCTGTTGCTTTTTCTGGACTCAGGAATGCTGCCTCCCGGCTATGAGTGCAAAGCTTTGTGGAAGATTTGGAGTCAGAAACTATAAATTCTGTAGTTTGCTGGACTCTGTGCTGGGAGGTTGAGGGGTTGGGGTCGGGTGTGGCAGGAACCACACTGGAACCCTCACAGCCCAGAGCCACAGTGTTTAGGCAGAGGAATGAGCCCTGGGTGTGTTGATACGGCTTTGCACATGGGGTTGGGGTCAACAGTTGAGTCTGGAAAGGAGGACCCAAATGTGTGGCATCTGAACAGTGACCTGAGGGGAGGGCGGGCATCCCGGCAGGAGGACTCACCTGTGCAAAAGACACAGGGAGCAAGCACTCAAAGAGTTCTGGTGTGTTTATGTGTGGATCTGGATGGAGGTAGGAGAGAATGGCTGAGGAGTCAGGGATGGGTGTGGATAGCCACCTGTGAGGCTTTGGGGATTTGACCTTTAACCCAAGGGTGAGGGTTTTGTAGGGGAGGGACATGGACAGCCTTGTGGTTTAGAGCTCAGGGATGCAAAGTTAGCAGAAAGCAAGCAGTGGCCTTGACCAGAGAACCCAGTATCAGCACTGATGTACTGGGTGAGCTTGGGGCAACCAGCTGAACCTTGGTTTTCCCACCTGTAAAGTGGGCTGACAGTGGAATCTGACCACATGGCGATGTGATCACGACATAGAGATAAACACATCAGGGTCAAGCAGGCCTCGAACGAGGTTGGTGTTGGCCTCAGCGGCCCCATTTGACATCTTTAAAGCAAAGTCTTCAGTCCACATACTTTTGAAAGTTCCTTCTCCCACTTTCTGGGAGCCCCTGAGCAGTCCTGTTCCTCTGGAGAGCTCACTCTGCCCTGCCCCACTCCACTGAGCCAAAGGGGTCTTCTTGTCCTTTTATCCCTCCACCTCTTTACTCCACCACTACTTCTGCCAAGAAGTTTTTGTATTAGCATATTATCACACTGTTAAGAACAATGTTGAAAAAGGAAAAAACACCCCCCCACTTCCTTCACCTCACTGTCCCACCACATGGCGCCACTTTTTTTTTCTTTGGATCAGCTTCTGGCCTTATTTCCCCTCATCCTCCGTCTCCAGCTTCTCGGTTTCCTGCCCTAATCTCTTTCTGTGGCTCCAGACATTTGCTAATGTTGTTTCTTCTGACTGGCATACTCCTTTCTCCAAGACCTTCCCTGAGCGCTGCTGAGGACAGAGGGGGAGATGGCCCTCATCCATTCCTCCAGCTTTCCCCCTGCCCCAGAGTTCAAGATGCTCAGCAGGGCATCTTGAGAGCGTGATGTGGTAGGGTTGGGCCACGGTGAGTGAGCCAAGCATGGTGAATGCTAGGCTGGAAGGGGCAGAGATGCGAGATGTGGGGCTGTGTCCTGCCTCCAGTAGCCCAAGTTTGCATGTGGTACGGTCACAGTCTGACCCCTTGGAAATGTGACCAAGACAGAGCAGCTGGGACCAGCTGTTGATCCTATGTTTTTCCCATTTGTTGATGTATTTCTTGGCAGAGTGTGAACTGGGACACACCTTGTCCCAAGCAGGCGTGGCCGGGTCCATGCTTTCTCCTCTGCTTGTTTTAGACTTTCCTGGACGTTTCTTAGTCATCCCAGCACTGAGCTGCTATTTTTAGTGCCACCACCTCCTAGGGGATCTAAAATAAAGCTGGCTCAGCTTCCTGGCCCCTCATTGGCTGGAGTGTTGGTCACAGGCAGGGAGATTGGCTGGATTGGGGATAAGCCACTGCCCACTAACACTGTCCTTCCCTCTGGCTCCTCTGGCCTTGGGTGAGGTCATAGGGACTGGAGCAAACTAGCACTTACCATGTTGAGTTGAGGGCTTTACTAGGTTCCCTTAGTGAGACCACAACCACTGGCAACATCAGGCTTCCACCCTCTTATAGAGAAGGGGGCTGAGGCCCTAAGAAGTGCGGTGACTTGCGTGAGATCCCACTACTGCCAATGGTTGTCTGCCAGGGCCAAACCCACCTCCTTACTGCTTTGGTTCAGAGTTCCTGTTATTAGGAGAGAGGGGGTGGGCTCCTCTACAGTCAGAGATGACTACAGAGCAACACACAGGTCTGTTGTCATGGATCATGCAGGGAGATGCGCGCCACCCTACTCGGGCCTGCCAAAGTGTGAGCGACTCTTTCATCTGGGGCTTGGGTTTTCCGTCTAGCAGCCTGGGGTCCCTGATATCTGTAGCGGGGCCGGGGGGCTCCCCTCCCTCTCCTCCCGCCCCTCCCCCTCCTCCCCCCACCTCAGAGACTGGAGAGGGGCAGACCTTCTGATGGAGCCAGTGCTGGGATGGGGATGTGAAGACATGACACATTTCCCCCTCATAGCCTTCATTTCCCCTCCCGACATTTCTGTTATTACCTGTGATCCTCTGAACCCATGGTTCCAGCTCTGAAGTGGGTAGATGTAACCCCCATCAGTGACGAAATCATGTCACCTGGCCTCAAAGAAGTAAACTGCCCCCTCAAGACAAAGTGTGTGCGGGAGGAGTCACTTGCTGTCTTTGTTTCAAATGGGGCCTTGAGGAGCCATTTCCCCCCACTCTCACTGGGTCTTCTTCCACCTGCCAGTAAGCCCGGGGGGCAGTGTTGAGGGACTGAGTGCTGAGTCTCAGCAGGACAAGGAGTGGGCCTGAAGGCTGCAATAGAAGACACTCCACATACAGACATCAGTAGTTCCCGACCTGCAAAGTGGGAAGAATAGCAATAACTCTCGCCTTGCAGGTTGTTGAGAGGATTAAATGAAAAGATATGGGGAGAGTGCTTAGCTCCACCTTAAAAGCCCATCCCTCCATTGGACTTGCTGTGACCTTCCTTTGTCCTGGCTCCACCCTCAGCACCCATCCTGCTGTTTCATCCACGAGAGCCCCTCAAAGGAGGGTCTGGGTCTGGTCCACCTCTGGGCTCCCTGCACTGGTCTGTATTGAGGGATCGCCTGTCAGTTCCCTGGGCTCTCTCTGTGTCTCCTGGGAGAGGGCCCAGGAAAAGACTCCCTACTCAAGGAGGTCTGGGAGGGGTGGGGGGTCAGTGAGGAGACTGGCTGGCTACCTCCTGCTTCCACGGTACCAAGGTAGCAACACTACCCTCCCTGTCTCACTGAACTTGCAGGTCTCAACGAGGCCGGGTGACGCTCCAGAATGGGAGACAAGCCAATTTGGGAGCAGATTGGATCCAGCTTCATTCAACATTACTACCAGTTATTTGATAACGACAGAACCCAACTAGGCGCAATTTATGTAAGTCTTCAGCTCTAGGACCAGAACGGGACCTCAGGGGATCAATTCAGGTGTTGGGCCAGTGCCTCCAGTTCACAAGTTCTGGCAGCCCTCACTGAATTTGGCTGTCTTCTTTTATCTGAGCTACTCTCCATGGCACAGGGGGCTTAAGGCCTAGCCCAATTCCCTGGTCCACACATTCCTTTCTGTCATCTATAAGACTGGATTCTGATACCCTAGGCAGCAGGTTCTGGGCTTGCCATTCCATGGTCCTGGGAGTGCCTCTGTTCTAGATTGGGCAGCAGCAGACAGAGGCTAGGGCTCATGGTGCCCTCTGGAGGCAGCATCTGTAAGCATCATCAGTGCCCTGCTGATCTCTCCTGGAGGCCCCAGGTCCACCTTCCTTTGGGGGGCCAAAAGCCCCTGAATGCTCATGGGAAACAAATGGGTTAGTCCAGGAAGGTTGGTGTGTCTTGAGAAACCCTTCTATGCATGTATGATTTGCTGCTATTTTAGTGATGTTCGTATATACCAAGAGTTACTTGTATTTGACCCTGCCCAAGACAGAAATGTGATTGATCAGGCCACGCCTAGCAGGTCTGCCCAGGATAGGAGAGGTAGGAGTCATTCAGCATAGCCTTGCAGCCTGACTGGGCTGTGGTCAAACTCCTTTGTGTCTCCCTCCAAAAAGTCAGGGCCAGTTCAGAAATTTTGAAGAAAAGAAAAGGATCTTACCAGTGGAAGAACAAATCCAGCACAGGTATTTGATTGTCATTATCATAGGTAGAGAATTTTAAAAACTCAAACTGGTATGACTCTGGGATCCTTGGCACTTCTACCTTATTGCTTTTAAAATCAATTAAAGCAGGCCTGACCCAGAGAGGAGTTAGCAAGGTCCTAAAAGAGTACTTTATATATGTCATTTTATATAAACCTCAGCACATGTTCCCTTTAAAGATCAGGAAACTTAGACTCAGGGGGAGAAAAAAAAAGGTGGCTTGCTTAATGTCAGAGCTGGTAAGTAGCAGAGGCCCTTTTGAGTTCTGCCCCTGAAGGCTGTGGCAGGAGAGATGGGGTGGGGAGGAAGTGAAGGTAGTGGGTTACCTGTTGATGGTAGGGAGGGTCCCAGGCAAGGCCTTGTCAGCCTCCATTCCTCCCTGAACCCATGGGAAGGGCCTCTGTGGAACTCACTGATGGCTTTTCTGGGACTGGTGCTGACTGAACATGCAGCAGGATGTCTTTTGACTGAGCCCTGGCCACATAGAGCCAGCCTGGAGCTCATGCATATCAAAGGCCATACAACTTCTTGAATAAAAGGTGGGAAGTGAACTTACTTATTAATAAGTTTGTATTTTGTTACATAGTGTTTCAGAGCTTGGGTTCTGCAGTGCTGGGGTGTAATTAAAGAAGTTGTTCATCCTGTAAAGTTTGGAAGTTACCCTCATTTTCCTTATTTACAGACAGGGAAACTAAGACATGGACTAATTTCCCCAAGCAAGACCCTTTTCAGGGTCCTTTCAGGGCCTCAGAGATACTCCTTGTGCTCTGAAGCCCTGACCCCAGGTTTCCTGGTTTTCAGATTGACGCGTCATGCCTTACGTGGGAAGGACAGCAATTCCAGGGGAAAGCTGCCATTGTGGAGAAATTGTCTGTAAGTAAGGGCCAGGGCTGGGCTGCAGGCTGCTCCTTCCCCACCCCACTGGCCACAGCCCACCACCCACTCTTTCCTTTGCAGAGCCTTCCGTTCCAGAAAATCCAGCATAGCATCACGGCGCAGGACCATCAGCCCACGCCAGATAGCTGCATCATCAGCATGGTTGTGGGCCAGCTCAAGGTAATAGTGCTGCTGCCTTGCAGTGCTGCTGTCCTGCTTCTCAAGGGACACCCAAAGTGACGCCTAGAGCTGTGTAGCTCAGTACAATAGCCATCAGCCACATGTGGTGATTTTTAAATTACATTAAGTAAAATGAAATAAAATTAAAATAGAGTTCCTCAGTTGCATTAGTCATACTTCAAGTGCTTGTGGCTGCCTGTCGGACAGTGCAAACATAGAACATTTCTGTTACTGCAACAAGTCCTATTGGAGAGCACTGGTATAGAGCATTTTTGGAAAAGGGACAAGAGGTATAGGAGCAGGATGGGGCTGTGATCCAAGCCACTGGGCCTTTGCACTGCCCCAGGGTGTAGGTGGGCCTTCTGCAGGCAGCTGATCCTGAACTGGAGTCCATGCTGCCACTCCCCAAGCTGGCTGCTGATTCTTCCACCTGCTGAGCAAAGCAGATTCCTGAAACTCTTGCTTCTCTTTGCATTTCTCCTTCCACTTCTCAAGACCTGTTACCTTCAAAGCCTTCCTGGGGTCCCGTACCCGCCAGGAACTCCTACTTTTTATGCTCTAACAGGCTGAAGCCAGATTCTTGATTTCCAAAAAAAGCCTCTCCTCCTTCCCAAAGCAGGACAAATGAGCTGCCCCTTAACCAGGTTCCAACCTCCTGGGCCTGTGGCATCATGGGCCCCAGAATAACAGGCCCACATGCCTTCTCCCTAGGCTAGGCAGGGCTTCTTGAGTCCTATACGAGGGTTGAAGAAGGTGGGGGGGCCTAGGCCTCTCCAGTGGACCCGGACGTACCTGCCTTCTGGCCTATTCTTTCCTGTTAGTTTCTCCTGCCTGTCCAAGATACCGTGCCCAGAGAGTGTGCTCAAATAGGCCTTGGGAGTGAGGAGGTCTCTCCTGGGGTCTTAGTGCCCACTTTCCCAGGCTGGAATCAGTTAGCAGTGCCTCTTCCCACCTGGCTTCAGGTTCTTTCTGGTGTTTTTGTCCAACCCCCAAAAGACTGATTTGCCTCCTTGCTGATGATAATTCCTGGAAAAAACAGTGATGTTAGAAACACCGTTGGTTGGCTGGGCTCCTACCTCAACTAGGCCTCATCTGGGTATTCTGCAGTTTGGATGGAAGTCTCTCACCTTTCTTTTTTCGTTGCAAATATGTTACATGGCAAGAAACAGATTACCTGATGGCGATGCGTTGGTTTTTTTCCTCTGTAGAGCTGTAATCAGCGTGAGCTTGGTTTTGAGCCTTTTCTCATGTACTTGGCCATAGTCAGTATTAGTAGTAGCTTCTCCTGGTTGGACTAACTGGCATAATCAGACACTAAGATTGTTTAGTTTTCAGATTACTGTGAGTTACGTGGTAAGTGCTGCAGAACTCTTTCAAATTGATCACTTGTGCCCAGAAACATGGGTTCAGAGGCACGTACGTTCTCTGCTCTGTTGATGTAGCTAACTGGTGAGTTGTTCTGCAGTTTGTGTACATAGCAGTGTGAGCTGCCATCTCAAGGCCCCTTTGTGCCCAGTTCAGTGTTTCATACATTGTGTCAATTCACAGTCACAAGTACCCCTTAGCTCTCCTAGGATTTGCGTCCAAATTGTAGGGCCTGATCCCAAAGTCAGCGTTCACCTCCAGCTGAACACCCTTCCTGTTCCTTGGCCACCTTACTGAACCATTTTCTCTCTCCTCACAGGCCGATGAAGACCCCATCATGGGGTTCCACCAGATGTTCCTATTAAAGAACATCAATGATGCTTGGGTTTGCACCAATGACATGTTCAGGCTTGCCCTGCACAACTTCGGCTGACCTCCTCCCAGCCAGGCACTCATGCTGTTTCCTCCTCCCTCCTCTTCCCGATATTATTCATGCTCCTCCAGATGCTCCAAATATCATACACAAATGAGCAGGGCCGCGGTGGGAGTGGGCGCAGTGCGCTACTGCTGCTGAGGTATTGTGCATGATGTTTGGACGCTAGACTAGTTGCATCTGACGGGAGAAGTTTGTGTTGTACCAGCGCATGCCTTGGAAAGACTTAAGTAATGCGAAAGGTTGTCTTTTTTTTTTTTTTTTTTTTTTTTTTTTTTTTTTTTTTTTTTTTAATCTACTGACAAGTTGCTCTAGTAACCCAAAGAAGTGAAGGAGAAAGCAGCTGCCTCACCACCGAGATATTGATTTGTTCAGATGTTTCAATGCCTCATGATACAATAAAACCACGAAAATTTTCTTAACAGTTTAAATTGTTTTAATTAGTTTAATAGTTGGCTGGGCATCAGTAACTACCCTGCCTCATTGGCTCTCTCATGTCTCACCCTCCCACCTCTACCCCACTTCAGTGATACCTGCTGCAAGGAGAAAACGCTGAAGCAGCACTCTCAGCTGGCTTCTCTCAGAAGCCCTGTAGGGCAGTGTTCCCTCCATGGCCCACCTGGTCTTGGAAAGTGAGCTGCAGACAGGCAGAGCTCAGGTCTGACCTGAAGCTTCCCTTGCGCTGAAGCCTCTGCAGTCAGTTCTGACACCTCCTGTGACGTCTACACTGGGTAGGGTCAAGGCTCTAATGACATGTGAGATGACCCAGAACCCCACTGAAGATGGAAAAGCCTTGGCAAAAATGGCCCATTAGCTTCAGGCCCTCTGAACTGAGGGCTCAGCAAGACCAAGTATGAGCAGAGGTTTGAGGGAGAAGGGCCTTTTCTATCCACAGAAGGGTCAGGATCACATCCAGTGTGCCCCGTAAATCCCAAGCCAAGCAGAGGGCAGCTCTGATGCTGTACCATCTGCTGTGGATATCATTACCCAAAGGGGAGTAACTCAAACAGCCAGCCTCCAATGCCCGTGGAGCCAGGCCTGGTTGGGTTGGGGTATAGATTTAGAACTATGAAAGAAAGCATTCTGAGTTTGAGGGATTTAGGTTCTAGGATTTGTACCATCTGCTGTGGATATCATTACCCAAAGGGGAGTAACTCAAACAGCCAGCCTCCAATGCCCGTGGAGCCAGGCCTGGTTGGGTTGGAGTATAGATTTAGAACTATGAAAGAAAGCATTGAGTTTGAGGGATTTAGGTTCTAGGATTTCTCACCCATGAGACCTCTGCAAGGCATCTCTAGGCCTCCTCCAATTCCCTCCCTGACCACACACACACACCTTCACACTATCTTCAAATCCCAGGAAGTCTCAGCTGTTGGGGCAGTTTCTGCTCCTCAGTTTTGGGGACAAGCCTTGCCTAGTACAAATCTAGCCCTTGAGCCTTGAGACCTTGGTGGTGTAAAACTGGTGGCAAGGTAGCAACCACGGGCTAGAACCAAACCCAGGACTTGGGCTGATGCCCTGTTAGGGGTTTTAGGATTAGTGAGGGCACCACAGCTTTGCCTGACCTGCACAGCCCCCTTCCCTCCTGTACTATGGATGGAAGCCAAGGACTTCCTCAGACCCCCACTGGTTGCCTGGCTACACTGGGCACTGGGCTGGATGATGTGCTGTTTGAAAGGACAGCATACTCAGGAGATTTCAATGGGGCTGATTTCTTGGCTGCTGTGTATTTGGGGGGTGGAGGTTGGGGAGAGAGGTAGAAACCTGCCTCTTAAACCACCCTGTATAAAATCTGCAATACAGCTTTTCCATGTACCTGTGCCTGAAATGTCTGCAATAAAGAGGTGTTTGTAAACTATGGTTCCTTTCTTTTTGCCTGAGGGTGCCAGGTCATGCAGGGGGATGCTGGGAGACATTAGGGAACAATGTGATGTTTGTGGTGGGACCATCTCCTCCGCCCTTGCAATTCCGGGTCCGTGACTTCACGGGTCCCCTCTGGTCTTGGGGTACACTGACCCACTTCCCAAAGGGGAAACCGAGGCTCCTGCTAATTCAGCTTGTTCCTGGGGCATTTGAGGGATTCAGCTTGGGCAACCAAATTGACCCGGTCCTAGGCCCACCATGAGCCCAAGCTTTGGGAGTGGACATGGACCGGGCGGGATATCCTGAGGCAAGTAGGGCGCTTTGGGCGGTCCAGTATGTAGACGTTTGCTCTGCCTCAGCCTCGAGAACTCCCCAGACCCTACTAGCTTAGGGACAGGACCGCGGTAGGGACGGGCTCCCGGAGGGGCGAAGCGTCCGACCCCTAGCCCGGAACCTTTCTTCTCCGCTCCGCTCAGGTTCCGGGAGCCGAGTCTGGGGCGGGCCGGAAGTGGAGGCGGTTGGTGGGGTTGGCGGGGCTCAGGGACGCGGCGCGGGCGGCGGTTTGCGAGCTTCGGGTGGACCGAGTGTAGTGACTGGTCCCACTGTCTGGTCCTGGCGGGGCTGTGCTCAGCTGGACGGTGCGCGGCGGCGGCGAACGAACGCGGCGCGGACCCGGGCGCCCGCGGCTGGGCCCATGGCCTCTTCCTGCGCGAGCATCGACATCGAGGACGCCACGCAGCACCTGCGGGACATCCTCAAGCTGGACCGGCCCGCGGGGGGTGAGCCGGAACGGTGGGGGGGGGTCCTTGGTGAGCGGGCAGAAGGGCGTTGCGGGCCTCGGCCACCCTCATGGCCCTCGGGTCACTCAGGACCGGCTCTGCATCCTCCCGGCTGGTGAGGGCAGACGAGGGTCGGAGCGGCAAATCCCTGAGCGTGCTTGCTGAAGGGCGCAGACCCCTGGGTGCGATCCTTCCCCATCCCAGAGCCGGGCCGTTCTGCCTCGTCCTTCAGCGTCTCGGCTGAAGGTGAGGCACCTTCTCTGAATTCGCAGAGCCCACCAGGTGTCCTGGCCGCAACGTCTCTAGTGTTCCTGGGACTGGCCCGGGTTCCCTACCCTTTTGCCATAGTTCAGAGGCCTAGTCTGGGCTCTGTATGCCGAGTTCTGGGTCTAGACCTAGGCGCTGTGCTGAAGAGCCGCTGATCTCCCTATGCAACTTGACCTTCCTTCTGGAATACAGACTCTAGGCATGCGATTCTGAAACTGATTTTCAGGAGGAAGGTGACCAACCCCAATTCCGTGTCCTCTTGGGTTTAAGGCAAATCACAGACTGCACAGTCCTGATTGGATTAGGCTACAAACATCTGCAAGCCCTAGTTTACATCTATTCGTTTAAACTTTTCTTGGGTTTGCAGTGGTACCTCAGAGCTGCTCCTGCCCTCAGTGAGCTCCTAGGACACAGAGCTAACAAGGTGTAATATAATGCTCTTCTCATTGAAAGAGAGAAGTGTTTGGCACTGTGATGGGGATAGGGTGGGTGGGGTGGGGCCTGGAGAATGCCTGAGAACAGATCTGAGAGAAGAGCAATGTTTAAGCTAGGTCTTGTAATATGGAGAGGGGCTTGGGTGTCAGGAAAGACATTCTGCAAAGAGGAAATAGCATATGTCAAAGTACCAAAGTTTCATGGCAGGTTCAGGGACCTGTGAAATGTTGTAGTGGTTAAGAGACTGGCTGGTAATGGTGGTGTGGATGTGCAGTGGCCAGAGCTGAGAATTGGTGTTTCCTCAGACCCTGTTCTGAAACCTTCTGGAAGGCCCAAACTGGCTCCCTTTGGAAGCAGGCACTGGTGCTCACTCCTGGGTTTAGCTAACCTCTAATCTCTGAGAAAATCTATCTGCTGCCTGGAACCACCAAGCCCTTTTCCCCAGGCCTGGAGTGTTTGCTCCCTGGACTCATGAGCTTGGCCTGGCCCTCTCATGCTTATTAGCTGCTAGCAGACTGGTCTTCACAAAGGTTTGGTAGAGCCTGGCATGGGTAACCTGTAGCTTGTTTGTTTGTCCTCATGGTAGCCTGCCTGGAAGGGAGAGTGGTCAGCTTACTTACCCCTGAGCAGCTAAGGTGGCTGTGATGCAAGTGAGGTGGCCTGTAGTCTTTCCTCTTAACTCTTTGCTTATTTATTGGTACTTGATTCCCCTGTTTGCCAAGTAGCCCTTACTTGTCTCCTCTCACTGGAGGACCATGTGAGACCCCAGGCAGTTTTGTGCCTAGAAACTTGTCATATTCCTTGAATATGAGGCCCTACTCTCCTTGCTACCTAGGAGTTTTGGAGTAGTGTCTGAACCTATGAGGGTGCTTGAAACACAGCCAATGGTAAACAACTGAAAGGCTGTCTTTCCTGATTACACACCCTACCCCATAATTTCTCTACTCTTTGTCCAACTCCTTCATGTCCATTCCTCCAGGGTGGCTTCTTCTGAGCCATTTCTGTGCCAGGCAGTCTCCTTCCTTTCTTACTTCCACATCTTATCATGTCTTTCCATGCCTTAGAAGCCCACCCTCTCTTCTCCAATCCCTCCACTACTTTGATGTAGGCCCTGGTATCTCTCACCTGGATTCTCAACTATTCTGCATGCTACTTTAGAGCAATCAGTCCTCTGGCCATAGCAGATCATGTCACTTTCCCATTTAAAACTTTTGTGGCTCTCATTACCACAGGGAAAATGTAAGCACCCTAGCCTCATACCTGAGACCTCTGCAGTCTTGTTTTCCCTCCATCCTTCCCATGTTTGTGTGTTCTAGCCACGCTGGCTCTGATGGCACCTCCTCTGTAAAGTCTGTCCTGACCCTTCCCATGCCCTCCTTCAAGTACACAGAGTCCTTCTGTACTGACCCAGGCCTGAGTATTAATTGGACTCAGAGCATTCTTATACCCTTCCCCCAGGTAGAAGAGCCTCATGCTCATCCTTGGTCCTAGCATGCATTGGGTTCACCATCAGTGTTTATGGAATAAAGGTTGAACAAAGGGCCCTCCTCCCCACTGACAAGCCTTGTTGAGTGTTCCTAGAGCACCTCATGGTTCTTGAATGAAACTCTGCAGGAGGAGAGGCCAGTGGGCAGGTGGAATAACTTCATCAGAGTGGCCCTTTCTGTCTCTAGGTCCCAGTGCAGAGAGCCAGCGACCATCTAATGCCTACAATGGAGATCTCAATGGGCTCCTGGTCCCAGACCCCCTCTGCTCAGGTGATGGTACTTCAACAAACAAGCCTGGTCTCCGAGCCATGCCACCTATTAACCTGCAGGAAAAGCAGGTCATGTGAGTGTCTGGGAGATGGCAGTGGTGGTGATGGGGTCTTTGAGGCATTTGTGAACTAAAGGCATAAGGTGAGGGGAGAGGGTCCAGCAGCCTCTGCTGCTTCCCCACTAGATGACCTGGGGTGGAACACTTAACCACACTGAGTTTGCACTAGGATGAGGGGCAACGACAAGCTCAAGGGCTTGGCCTGGATCTGAAGTTTGGGCACCTGGTTTAGCATGGAAGTAGGGTCGTTCCCAAGGAGGGAGGTGAGCAAGGGAAGCTGTAGGATTGGGGACCAGTGAACCAGGCAGAGTTGGGCATCTGGGACTCTACACTTTCACCAGAGCGTCTGTATCTTCTCCCCCCAACCCTGCCCATCGAGACTTTGGGTGGACAGGAGTCACGCTGTGCACCCCTCCCCCCAGCTGCCTCTTAGGAGACGACAGTTCCACCTGCATCGGGATTTTGGCCAAGGAGGTGGAGATTGTGGCCAGCAGTGACTCTAGCATTTCGAGCAAGGCACGGGGGAGCAACAAGGTGGGCACCAGGATGTCATGGCATGTATAATGGATGGGGCATACATAGGCTGTCCCTCCCTTATTCCATGCTGCCAGTACCTATGGGGACTATCCTGACAGACAGGTAGTGTATCCCAGTCTCAGGAAGCCAGGGTTGGCTGTCAAGTCTCTGTGGGAATCTGGCCCCAAGAGTTGTGAATGGGTGGCTGGGCCTGCGCATATGGCCTCTAATGTCCCTAGGCATGCTGGGGGCTACCTCAGCTCCAGGAAAGCTGCCCCAGCCCTCGACTTCTATGACCTTCCTCACTCTTGATTCTCAGGTGAAAATCCAGCCCGTCGCCAAGTATGACTGGGAGCAGAAATACTACTATGGCAACCTGATTGCTGTGTCCAACTCTTTCTTGGCCTATGCTATTCGGGGTGAGTAGGCACAGTACGGAGGAGGGAGGTGTTCTGCTAGTAGCCCCAGAGATGCAGCTCTACTGTCCGGTCACTCAGCCCACTCAGACCGTAGAGGTATAATGGAAGGCTTGTCTGTGCTGGCCCCAGCTCTCCCAGGCCTTCTGGAGCCGAGTGAGAAAACAGAGCTTGAGACTGGTAGTGGCAGAGAGGCAGGCAAGGGCAGGGCTTCTTTGCTGCTGCCTGGGCCTAGATACTTATTCATGGCCTACCACTCTCCTGATTCTAGCTGCCAACAACGGCTCAGCGATGGTACGGGTGATCAGTGTCAGCACTTCAGAGAGGACCCTGCTCAAAGGCTTCACAGGCAGCGTGGCTGATCTGGCCTTTGCACACCTCAATTCCCCACAGCTGGCCTGCCTGGATGAGGCAGGCAACCTGTTTGTGTGGCGCTTGGCCCTGGTTAATGGCAAAATTCAGTATCCTTTCCCAGGGTGGGATGGGGGACTGAAGAAAAGTGGGCGGAGCTGGGTCTGCCAGACATACCTCATTATCCACCTGCCTAGCCCTTAACACCCTGCTCAGAGAGGAGATCTTGGTCCATATCCGACAGCCAGAGGGCACTCCACTGAACCACTTCCGCAGGATCATCTGGTGCCCCTTCATCCCCGAAGAGAGTGAGGACTGCTGTGAGGAGGGCAGCCCAACGGTGGCCCTGTTGCATGAGGACCGGGTGAGGGGGCTGGGCATGGGGGGACAGGAGGGGACCAAGTAGCAATGGTGTGGTCATGGGCTGAACGCTCACCTCCCTGTACCTGCCAGGCTGAGGTATGGGACCTGGATATGCTCCGCTCCAACCACAGCACCTGGCCCGTGGATGTCAGCCAGATCAAGCAGGGCTTCATCGTGGTAAAAGGCCACAGCACAGTAAGCCTGCAACTGACTGCCTTTCCTGCCCTCCTTTCCCCACCCCTTTATGTCCCTCATCTATTCCCTGTTCCCACAGCTGCCCAGATAGCTTTCTAGCACTCTGCCATGGGAACTCGGAGCACAGAGGGACCCATCTCCTGTGGCGCTCACACCTAACCATGCACCCCATGGATCTGGTCTTCTCTACAGCACCCCGCCCCCATTCATTGTCTTTCATACAAACACACAGATCCGCTTTGGGTCAGCCTAGCTCACTGCCATCCTCACCTGAGGAGGACTTGCTCCCACCTCTAGTCAGGTGGCAAAGCAAGGCTTTTTGGGTTCTTCCCAGTGCCTAAGTGAAGGGGCCCTCTCACCTGATGGGACTGTCCTGGCTACCGCAAGTCATGATGGCTTCGTCAAGTTCTGGCAGATTTACATCGAGGGGCAGGATGAGCCTAGGTAAGGCGGAGCCTGAGGGCCTGGGCTCCCCCAGGTAGGAGATCAGATCACCCACTCAGGCCACTCATATACCTGCCTGCAGGTGTTTGCACGAGTGGAAGCCTCACGATGGGAGGCCCCTCTCCTGCCTCCTGTTCTGTGACAACCACAAGAAACAGGATCCTGAGTGAGTGAGTGGGCAGGCAGGAGGGTGGTGGGCTGGACTTTGGGCTCCCAGCAGGGGCCCAGCCAGCCACTCAGTGCCTTGTTGCTTTGCAGGGTCCCTTTCTGGAGGTTCCTCATTACTGGTGCTGACCAGAATCGGGAGCTGAAGATGTGGTGCACGGTGTCCTGGACCTGCCTGCAGACCATTCGGTAAGCAGGGGCTGTGGGGCTGGGCAGGGGCAGGGTTGGGTTCCTTCCACCCTCTCAGTCTCATTCATCCTGCCTCGTGGACACCCCCTCCAGCTTCTCCCCAGATATCTTCAGCTCAGTGAGTGTGCCCCCCAGCCTCAAGGTTTGCCTGGACCTCTCAGCAGAATACCTGATTCTCAGCGATGTGCAACGGAAGGTGGGCTGCAGTGGGGACACTCTGGGCAGAGCTGATATCATCAGGGAGGACAAGGGTGTGTGTGGCACATCCACAGCTTCCCAGCCCCTGAGCTCAGCTGTGAACTCACTACCTGTGCAGGTCCTCTACGTGATGGAACTGCTGCAGAACCAGGAGGAGGGCCGTGCCTGCTTCAGCTCCATCTCTGAGTTCCTGCTCACCCACCCTGTGCTGAGCTTCGGTATCCAGGTTGTGAGTCGCTGCCGGCTGCGGCACACTGAGGTGCTGCCAGCCGAGGAGGAGAATGACAGCCTAGGGGCTGGTGAGCTGCTCAGGGTCAGGGATGTGTGTTGGGATGTAGGGGAGTGCTGAGGCACAGAGGGCCAGGGGCTTAGTCGTCCACATTGTCCTTGCAGATGGGACCCATGGAGCTGGTGCCGTGGAGTCTGCAGCCGGTGTGCTCATCAAGCTCTTCTGTGTGCACACTAAGTGAGTGTGCTGGGGAGGCCCGCCTGTGCCCTGTCTGTGGCCCTCCCTACCCTGCCGACTCTGACTCTCATATTCTCCCCCTGCTCTCCCTGCAGGGCATTGCAAGATGTACAGATCCGCTTCCAGCCACAGCTGAACCCTGACGTGGTGGCCCCGCTCCCCACACACCCTGCCCGTGAGGACTTTGGTGAGTTGGGAGTGACAGGAAAGCAGGTTCTGACTGAGGTCTGAGATCTGACTCAAGTGGCAGCTTTTCCCACAGCATTTGGAGAGTCTCGACCAGAACTGGCTTCTGAGGGCCTGGGATCTGCCACTCACGGCTCCCAGCCTGACCTCCGACGCATCGTGGAGCTGCCTGCACCTGCCGACTTCCTCAGTCTGAGCGGTGAGACCAAGCCCAAGCTGATGACACCTGACGCCTTCATGACACCTAGCGCCTCCCTGCAGCAGGTATGCTGCGGAAGGAGTGTGGGGCGCAGGTAGGGAGGCCCTGGGAGTGCCCCCCACAGCCACAGCCCTCGTTCTCCGCATCTCCCCAGATCGCTGCGTCTCCTAGCAGCAGCAGCAGCAGCAGCAGTTCCTCTCTTACAGCGGTGTCTGCCATGAGCAGTACTTCGGCTGTGGACCCCTCCCTGCCCAGGTGAAATGAGGGTCAGAGTTAGGGCGTGTCAGGGGCTGGTGCCAGGTGATGCCAGGCTCTGGCTGCTTACACTTCATCCTTCCTGCCAGCAGGCCACCTGAGGAGCTGACCTTGAGCCCCAAGCTACAGCTGGATGGCGGCCTGACAATGAGCAGCAGCAGCAGCCTGCAGGCAAGCCCACGTAGCCTCTTGCCTGGCCTGCTCCCAAGTCCGGCCGACAAATTGCCTCCCAAAGGGCCCGGGCAGGTGCGTGTGTGGGTGTGTGTGAAGTGCAGTGTGGCAGGTGTATGGGAGTGGGAAGGCTGGCGGCAGTCTCCTCCCATAGCACCCTGTCTTCTGGTCCTGCTCTTCCTCAGGTGGTCCATGTTTCCCCTGAGGGTATCTCAGCCCCCGGTGTCCCCGGAGGGCAGATCCTCAGCCTTTCCATCCCCACCTCCTCTCCTCCTGGGCTGCGGCCATTTTTGACCTTCCTCCCCCTCCCCCATTGTCCCATCTCTCATCACTACACGCATCAGCGCTTCATCTCTGTACTCCTTTTACTCCTACTTCCCACCACCTAAGTTCCCACCTTTGGCCCACCTCAGGTGCCTACTGCTGCCTCTACACTATCCCTGGAGCTGCAGGAAGTGGAGCCCCTGGGGCTACCCCAGGCTTCCCCCAGCCGCACCCGCTCCCCCGATGTTATCTCCTCAGCTTCCACCGCCTTGTCCCAGGATATCCCTGAGATCGCATCTGAGGCACTGTCCCGTGGCTTTGGCTCTTCCGCTCCTGAGGGCCTGGAGCCAGACAGTATGGCCTCAGCTGCTTCAGCACTACACCTGCTGTCTCCACGGCCCCGGCCGGGACCCGAGCTTGGCCCCCAGCTTAGCTTGGATGGAGGCCCTGGGGATGGGGATCGGCATAGTACCCCTTCCCTCCTGGAGGCAGCCTTGACCCAGGAGGCCACGGCCCCTGACAGTCAGGTCTGGCCTACGGCACCAGACATTACTCGTGAGACCTGCAGCAGCCTGGCAGAGAGGTGAGGAGCTTAGAAGGGGGAAATGTGCTGATGGTAGGGGCTTCAGATAGAGTCATCCACTGCTGAGTTGGCCTGTCCCCCCAGCCCCCGGAATGGCCTCCAGGAAAAGCACAAGAGCCTGGCCTTTCACCGACCACCTTATCACCTGCTGCAGCAACACGACAGTCAGGACGCCAGTGCCGAGCAAAGGTAGGCGCCACCCCGCACCGTTCCTCTCACGGGGAGGGCCAACAGGTGGGTGGGTAGATGCCTATTTCTCTCCCTGCCCTTCCCACAGCGACCACGATGACGAGGTGGCCAGCCTGGCCTCTGCTGCAGGGGGCTTTGGCACCAAAGTTCCCACTCCACGTCTTCCTGCCAAGGACTGGAAGACCAAAGGATCCCCTCGGGCCTCACCTAAGCTCAAGCGAAAGGGCAAAAAGGATGACGGGTAGGACGGGGTCCTGGGGCCAGGGAGAGGGGTGGTCTTCAGGCTGCCTGCTTGACATGGCCTGAGGCGCTTCTCCTCTATGGCAGGGATTCGTCCGTGGGATCCCGGCTCACAGAGCACCAGGTGAGCGTGCAAACACCCTTTCTGCTTCTGGGACTCCTGCCTGTGGGGGTGGGGTGGGGGTGGGGTAGGGTCCAAGCCTTCCCCTGGTCTGGTGTGTGGGGATGGGCAGGGCGGGCATCATGTGACTGTTGGTGTTCCTGGCAGGTGGCAGAGGCCCCTGAGGACTGGCCAGCACTAATTTGGCAACAGCAGAGAGAGCTGGCGCAGCTTCGGCACAGCCAAGAAGAGCTGCTACAACGTCTGTGCACCCAGCTTGAAGGCCTGCAGAGCACCGTCACGGGCCACGTAGAACGTGCCCTAGAGTCACGGCACGAGCAGGAGCGTATCCTTGTGGGCACTGGCACAGCATGGGGCGGCAGCAGCATTCTTGGCCCAGGAAGGGATATGGGACCTGCTGCAGCCCTGTTCCTTAGCTACAATGCAGAGCGGCGACTGGAGCGGGCACTGGCTGAGGGACAGCAGCGTGGTGGGCAGCTGCAGGAGCAGCTGACGCAACAGCTGTCCCAAGCGCTATCTTCAGCTGTGGCTGGGCGGCTGGAGCGCAGCATACGGGATGAGATCAAGAAGACGGTTCCTCCGTGTGAGTTTTGCATGGAGACTTCTTCTGGGTGGGCCAGATGGGAGTGGGGCCCCCTACTTGTCAAGCTTCCTCTCATGGCTCTACCTTTCCCTCCTCACCCTGTCCCAGGTGTGTCTAGGAGTCTGGAGCCCGTGGCAGGCCAACTGAGCAACTCGGTGGCCACCAAACTCACAGCCGTGGAGGGTAGCATGAAAGAGAATATCTCCAAGCTGCTGAAGTCCAAGGTGCTGTGGGGCCCAAGATGAGGGAGGTTGGTGGTTGGTGGGCTTGGGTTCAGCTTTCAACTCAGCCCCTTCTTCCACCCCCAGAACTTAACAGATGCCATTGCCCGAGCAGCCGCAGACACGTTACAGGGGCCAATGCAGGCCGCCTACCGTGAAGCCTTCCAGAGCGTGGTACTGCCCGCCTTCGAGAAGAGCTGCCAGGCCATGTTCCAGCAGATCAATGATAGCTTCCGACTGGGCACGCAGGAATGTGAGTAGGGTCATATGCCACAAGAGGGGAAGGGCTATCGTCTTCTCCCTACCATCCCTCTCATGGCCCCCATGGTCACTTCTCAGACTTGCAGCAGCTGGAGAGCCACATGAAGAGCCGAAAGGCACGAGAACAGGAGGCGCGGGAGCCCGTGCTGGCCCAGCTGCGGGGCCTGGTCAGCACACTGCAGGGGGCCACTGAGCAGATGGCAGCTACTGTGTCCAGCAGCGTTCGGGCTGAGGTGCAGCACCAGCTGCACGTGGCTGTTGGCAGGTGTGTGGGCAGGGCACTGAGCTAGGTGGTGGGTTTGGAAAGGGCCAGACCCAACTGCCTGTCAGCCTCATCTCCCTCACCTCACTTGCCTTTGCAGCCTGCAAGAGGCAATTTTAGCACAGGTGCAGCGCATTGTTAAGGGTGAGGTGAGTGTGGCACTCAAGGAGCAGCAGGCTGCCGTCACCTCTAGCATCATGCAGGCCATGCGCTCAGCCGCTGGCACACCTGTCCCTGCCACCCACCTCGACTGCCAAGCCCAGCAAGCCCATATCCTGCAGCTGCTGCAGCAGGGCCACCTCAATCAGGCCTTCCAGCAGGTAAGCCAGGTACTAAGCCCAGAGAGAGTCAGGAGTCTCCTGACAAGGCCCACACATCATACATTCCACTCTACCCATCAGGCTTCGGGTGGTCTGGCCTCAGCAGACTCTTTTTGGTTCTCTTTGGCCTCCAGGGCATTTCCCTTGCTTTTCCCTCTGTCTGGACCCTGGATCCCTCTCTTCCTACCTCAGTCTACCTTGTTTCAGAACCGCCCTTCTCAGGAAACCTTTCCTGATTCCCTAGAGTAACAACACAGCCCTACAGTGCTCTCTCTGGGCCCCAAAGCATCCCCCTCAGGATGCCCTACTCTGGTCATCCTCTCCCAGGCCACATAGCCAGACAAGCAGGCATTCCATCCTGACATTAGCTATAAACTCTGGTCTCTACTCAGGCCCTGACAGCTGCCGACCTGAACCTGGTGCTGTACGTGTGTGAAACTGTGGACCCAGGCCAGGTTTTTGGGCAGCCACCTTGCCCCCTCTCCCAGCCTGTACTCCTTTCACTCATCCAGCAACTGGCCTCTGACCTTGGCACTCGAACTGACCTCAAGCTCAGGTGAGCGGGCATAGTCAGGGACTAGGGCTGTGGTGAAGGGCGGGGAGCGGTTCAAAGCATAGACTCCCACTCCTGCCTGACTCCCCTCCTTAATTTTCTCCACCAATCCCCTCTGCCCCCACCCATCTCAGGCTTTGAGGCCTCCATTATCAGCCTCTGGGCCTCATTGCCACCAGGGGGCACTCCTCTCTGCTGGAGGCCACCTGTAGCCTGTCCTTTTCCTAAATCCCCAGCTACCTGGAAGAGGCTGTGATGCACCTGGACCACAGTGACCCCATCACTCGGGACCACATGGGCTCCGTCATGGCCCAGGTGCGCCAGAAGCTCTTTCAGTTCCTGCAGGCGGAGCCACACAACTCACTTGGCAAAGCGGCCCGGCGTCTCAGCCTCATGCTGCACGGCCTTATGACCCCCAGCCTCCCTTAGCTAAGCCTGCCTTGCCCAGGATGGGTGGCACTGAAGGTCAGCAGACAGGCCTAGGCCAAAGCAGGGTCATGTCTGCCCTTTACCTGCTCAGGCTCCCACCTCTGGCGTGTTTGATGGGGAAAGCACTGGCTATGGTCTATAGGTTGCGGTAGCCAGCAGGTTTAGGCTGGGCCCAGGGTGGGTATTGTGCCTTCTTGGGTTCTGCCATGCCTGGAGCATGACCCCTGAGATTATGACACCACTTTAGTTGAATTTTCCATCTTCCTTTTTACCACCAATTTGGTTCTTTTTGTTTTTGAAAAACATTGAGAAATTCAATTAAATGCTTTTGGAATAAAATGGAGTATGTGTGTGCTTTTCGTATGTCTTTGGCATGACTTTGATAACTGTCCTTTGTTACCTGCCCCCTCTCCTGGAGCTCTGTCTAGGCCAACCCACCCCAGGGCCCTGGACACCCACCCTCATCTGCCCAACTGCCTTCCCAGATCTCCGCTCTCCATCTCTGAGGCAAGGCAAGGGCCCTGGGATCAGCTCAGCGCCACCCCATGCCCCTGGGTTCTCCTCTCTCGAGTCCCTCCCTTCTCCTTCGCCTATCTGAACTGGGGGCGGGGCTGCTGGCTGGTTTGAGCTCCACCCTCACCCCCCATCCAATCACAGTTCCTCCTTCTGGGGGCTGGGCCGAAGGGCTGCACTCCAAGCTGCTAGCTCTGGCACTAGGCTTCCAGCCCAGGGACGATGTGCTGCCGCTTCTGTCACCGCTGGCAACCGCCCTGTACACTGGGGCTGTTGCTGCTGCTGCTGCTGCCGCCCCTTGGTGAGTGCCGGCGTGCTGGACCCAGCCCAGTCCGCGCACCCCCTCCCCAGGCTGTGTGTAGGTTGTGTGGGAGCTGAGGCACAGCCTTCCTGAGCGCTGAGAGTCAGGGTGGAGAGGAGGTGAGAGGGCTCCAGGGAGGGATTGTGTGCCAGTGGCTTCAGGATGTAAAGTGAGGGTGGGAACTGAACCCTAGTTTCGGAGGGAAGAACCCCCAAATTCCACAGTCCCCATCCTGATAAGGGGAGACTTGACCTCTTGCGGGACTCCCAGACCAACCGTGGGATCTCTGAGGTCCTCTCTTAGGGTCGAACCTGGATCCCAACCCCCTCTATTCTGCCCTACCCATCAGAAAACACCTGTCTCTGGGGAGGGGATGGAAAGGCCAAACAAAGATTGTCTAGGCTGCAGAGAAACTGGACGTTGCTGGGGGCCCTGCCTCCCTTCACCATGTCCGTACTCCTTCATTTGGACCATTCTCACCTGACCTGGGACCCAGAAGCTCGGAAGAAGAGCCAACCCCTGGGACGAGGCTTCTCCTTCCCCCATCCCCACCTATCCTGTCCAGGTCTGCCTAGAAGGGGGCAGAGGCAGGTGGTCCCCAGATATGCCCCTTAGTTCCCTGGGGCACCCCTTTCACGCTGAGTCACGTCCCCAGAACGCTCCCTGGTAAACAAGCCCCTGGGGTTTGGCGGCGGGCGGGTGGGGGGGGGGCGGGGATGGTGAGGGCGCGCCGCCTCGTCCTATCCACTATTCTCCACCCCCACCCCCAGTCCTTGTATCTCCCCTGGCAGCAACCACAGCGGGCCCAGGCCGCTGTGACACCATATACCAGGGCTTTGCCGAGTGTCTCATCCGCTTGGGGGACGGCATGGGCCGCGGAGGTGAGCTGGAGAGCGTCTGCAGGTACGGGCAGGCGTGAGGGCAGCAGCCCAACCCCACACCCTTGGGGTCTGAACCTCTTCCCTCCCATTCCAAAGCCCACTGCCCCACCTAATTCCCCAAACCCCACACCCTTGACAGGTCTTGGAATGATTTCCACACCTGTGCCTCGCGAGTCCTGTTGGGCTGCCCCGAGGAGGCCGCCGCCGTGTGGGAGTCACTACAGCAAGAAGCGCGCCGGGCCCCACACCCAGATAACTTGCACACTCTGTGTGGCACCCCTGTACGCCTTCAGGAGCGCAGGGCGGGCCCAGAGACCAACCAGGAGACGCTGCGGGCGACAGCGCCAGCACCCACTCTGGCCCCCGAGCCCCCTCTGCTGGTGGCTGCTCTGGCACTCGCCTGCCTCCTGGGTCCTCTGGCCTAGCCGGTCTGGCTGGGTAGCAGCGCCCCCCGTCTCCAGCCCTGCCCTGGTGGCTGCCGTCGTGGCTCCTCAGAAAGCGCTCGGCTTTCATTAAAGGTATTTATATTTGTACCAAGCTTCTTCCTTTCTTTCCACTGTGGCCCACCTGGCTGGGGTGGAGGCCTCAAGAAGCTGATCCCCAGGACGAGATGGGTGGGCTGAAGGCCACCATAGGGGACTCAGTCTTTCTCTTCACAAACACTCATTTCGCAGGGGCAATGCAGAGCTTTCCATTGCCAGCAGGTTCCAAGACTTCTGGTGGTGACCCAAGATGTGTGGGAATGCACATCTTTCTCTGTTCTCTGTTCTCCCGGGCTGGCATTCCTAGCCCTACCTGCCCCTCCTGTCCTGGCCCCTAGGGACCATGTGAGGTGATAGAGTGTCCCCGCCCCCACCTTCAGCCTAGTCCACCCCCCTCCCCAGGTTCTTTCCAGTTTCCAGGCTCCTGTCCATCTCACCTCCTCCTCCCTCTGCTGAACTACCACCTTAGCCTTCAAGACACAGTTCAGATTAAGTACCTTTTCCTCTCCTTCTCTGGGGTCCTGATTCATCTGAGGGGAGCCTGTTCCAGAAGGTGGGGAGCCCCCATTGGAGTCTACCTTCAAGTACCTGAGGTGATCTGGAGCTGCAGAAATTGGGGTCACAATGAGGGTTCCTCTGGCCTCACGCTCTCCACAAGCTTCTTCTTTGAGAAGAGGTGTGCAGTGTGAGGTCAGAACAATCCCAGAAGGCTTTCTGGAAGCACAGATGAGTGTGTGATGTGTGAGGAGCCCCAGTTCATCATGGTGGAGAAGAAGAACAAGAATCAGAATGGGCAGAATCCTGAGGGAAGGAGGAGGCCTCAGAGAGGGTGAGACCCTCTATTGATCAGTCATCTACTGTCCCTGCCAGGACCCTCTTCCAAGCCACCACCCCACGACTTGTGGGCACTGCCATGGCCTCCTCACTGGCTTCTACTCTTACTCCCTCCACTTTATTCTCCATTTTCTAAATTGAAAAACTGATCCTGATATTAAACTCCTTTTCATTGTCTATAAGGCCCTATGTAAGCCAGCTATGTTTATATATAGGACATTTTATTCAGTCTACTCCTTCAACTCCCCCTCTGTAGTAGCACAGAGGAGTGATCTACCTACTCAGTCCTTAGGTTAAGGGGAGGTTTCAGAGAAGGACCATGATAGAGGGTGATAGGAGGTAAGGATGCAAAACTTACAAATGGTGGAGGAGAAGTGGGGCTGAGTTGGAGAGGGCTTTACAAGAGGGGCCCAGGCAATCAGCTGGGAGGGGAGGAGGGGTGGGAGTACAGAACTTGGCAGGCCAGGTTTGCACTAAAGCCCATGCTGGGAGGTTGTTGGCCCTAGGACAGAATCAGGCCTGATAGGACCCTTGATTAGGCTCCAGGGTGACAGGTGCCTCCAGAGACCTCCACCCTACTTTATCATGTAGGAGCCCTATTTCAGCAACGCTTCCCAAACACCCTCCCATTCCAGTTAGCTAAGATGCCTCAGTTAACTCACTCTCTGCCCTGTCTTTTCTCCTGTACTTCATTCACCTGTATTTTTATCCCCACTTCTCTCTCTCAGCCATTCCTTACCCATCTCACATCACCTGAAGGAGAAGGTTCCGGAAAAAAACCCTCCCAGATCTGCCCCCTTTGACCACTAGTATCTTCCAGAAGGAAAGGCCAGCCTTTTATTCTTGTACATCTATTCTCTGTGCTCAGAATAACCTTCCTCATTTCCTCCTGGTGAACTCCTACTTCTTGTTCAGTATCACCTACCGCCTCCCTAACCCTGACTCCAAGCTGAATCAGAAGCCTCCTTCAGGTCCACACAGCTCCTGGGCTTGCTTCTGTCTCTGTACGGATAACACTGCTTCACTGGCTTGTTACTGTCTGGGTCTAGGTCAGAATTCCCCACTCTGGATTCCCCAAGTGTCCTCTTTGTGTCTCTAGCACCCAGCCTAAGGCTGGGTATAAAGAGTGTACTTGTAAAAGAAAAAAAAGAGTGTACTTGTGGGAGTGTGTGGAATGAAAAACAGAATTGCTAAATCCTGCATAGGAAGTGTTACAGTCAGCAAAAGCTTGGACTAAGAATGACTTCAGTATGGAGGATGTGTCTTCTTGGGGCAGCCCTCTTAACCTGAGCATACTATTTGGAGGGATGGTGCTAGGGCTCCAAACCCCAAAAGTCTTCCTAGAGCCACTCTTGGTGGGTGGCCAGGAGCAGGCTGCTTCCAGGAGCAGGGGCTCGATTGTGTTGGCCAGCCATCAAAGGGATTACCATCCTCCTGCTGTGACCTACTTTCCCCTGGTTTTTGCCCCCTAAGTCCCTGCTCTTCCCTGGAATTGAGTGACCTGGAGTGTGTGCAGGGGGGTGGGGTTGGGGACAGAATCTGCTCTCTGGCCAGGGGCTTAAGAGCTTTGTGTGTTTTATCCCAGAGCTGCAGGAAAGGGGTGGGCTGAGAGCCAAGTGGACTGGGTCCACAGCTGCCCAGGCCAGAGCATCATGATGATGGTGCTTCTCACGTTTGCAGCTCTGCAGACATGGAACAGCTTATTGTTCAGGGGAGAATCTGGGGGTTGGATATCCTGAGCCCAGTCCCCTCTGCATCAATATACCTCTTCATCTCAGGGCCCCCGTGTTCTTCACCAGAGCCCAGGCCAGCACCTTCCATAGCAAGGGCTCAATAAATATTTATTGAATTAATTTGCTGAATGTCTATAAAATAGAGGTGTTGTGTGGATTTGTAAGCCCCATCAACCCTGGAATTCTATCTTATTTTCAACTCTCACAACTGTGAGGTCAAGATTATGATCTCCATTATACAGATAAGAAACATGAAGCTCAAGGAGGGGAAGATGTCTTGCTTAAGTTCAGTTCACACAACTGTGGAAGTGTCAGAGCTGGGATATGATCCCAAGTTTGCTTGGCCCCTAAGTTTATTCCCTTAAGCATCACACTAGACATATGGAAATAATTTTTTAAGTTTTCTTTTTTCTTTTTTTTTTTTTGTGGTATGCGGGCCTCTCACTGCTGTGGCCTCTCCCGTTGCGGAGCACAGGCTCCGGACGCGCAGGCCCAGCGGCCATGGCTCACAGGCCTAGCCGCTCCGCGGCATGTGGGATCTTCCCAGACCGGGGCACGAACCTGCGTCCCCTGCATCGGCAGGCGGACTCTCAACCACTGAGCCACCAGGGAAGCCCTTCTTTTTTATTTTTATTTATTTTATTTTTGGGTGCATGGCCTGTGGGATTTTAGTTCCTCGACCAGGGATTGAACCCACGCCCCCTTGCAGTGGAAGCATGAAGTCTTAACCACTGGACCACCAGAGAAATCCCTCAAGTTTTCTTTTTAAATAAAATCTTTTATGAAGTCCTACTACTTAAAACAGACTGTGATATTTTATTGGTGTTAATATATGTTTAGGTTTAAAGTATAACATTAGCTTATACTGTTAAAGACAATTCCATGTATGAAGTAAGGGCTCAATAAAGATTTTAAGAAATGAACAGACTGCAATGAGGAAGATGTATGGAGATTACAATCCCATCCTCACTCAAAAGTAGTTGTGGCCGGGTGGTTAAGGTGATGGACTAGAAATCCATTGGGGTTTCCCTGCGCAGGTTCAAATCCTGCTGAACTACGCCACCTTTCCATTATGGTGATCCCTATTGAGTCACAGCCAGTTGGGGAAGAATGCTGTTGCCTTAAAGAAAGAAACTGGGGCTTCCCTGGTGGCGCAGTGGTTGGGAGTCCGCCTGCCGATGCAGGGGACGCGGGTTCGTGCCCCGGTCCGGGAGGATCCCGCATGCCGCGGAGCGGCTGGGCCCGTGAGCCATGGTCGCTGAGCCTGCGCGTCTGGGCTCCGCAATGGGAGAGGCCACAACAGTGAGAGGCCCGCGTACCACAAAAAAAAAAAAAAGAAAAAAAAAGAAAAGAAAGAAAGAAACTGGATTGTTCTCCAGCCCTGCTGTTTATGGTTGCCCAGTGAAAGACTCCACCAAGCACGTGGATTGCGCCCCAATAGTAAATATAAGGTAAATAATAAAAATATTATTAAAGAAGGGAAAAAAAAATCCCCTTATTACTTGAGACATTTATTTCCCCCCCATCTCCACCCTGAATCTGGGTTGATTGTAAAGTTAAGTGAGATAATTCTGACCCTATAGAGGAATTGTTAATGGTAACAATTTTTCTTTACTTGTTTTGCAGTCTCAGGATATACTAAATTTAGTAACAATAAAAACAACAATAATTAGACTGTTACTCTGAAGTTGGCCCCAAACTAATTTCACCTATTCTCAACCATTTGCAACTCCGCTGTGATGGAGGTCAAATTCAACATATCTGAGTGCCTGAATTATTTTAATTTCAGTTTAAAAAAATAGATTTGTTGGGGCTTCCCTGGTGGTGCAGTGGTTGGGAATCCGCCTGCCAATGCAGGGTACTCGGGTTCGATCCCTGGTCCTGGAAGATCCCACATGCTGCGGAGCAACTAGGCCCGTGCGCCACAACTACTGAGCCTGCGCTCTAGAGCCCATGCTCTGCAGCAAGAGTAGCCACCGCAATGAGAAGCCCGCGCACCGCAACGAAGGGTAGCCCCTGCTCGCCGCAACTAGAGAAAGACCGCGCGCAGCAACGAAGACCCAACGCAGCCAAAAATAAATTTTAAAAAAATTGATTTGTTATTTAAATTTATACCGATCCTTTGCGGAGTTCCAGAGTCACTTCCAGAAACCTCCTGAAATGCACAACGTCCCCAACCACGCACTATATTATTATTTTATTTTGGGCCGCGCCCCGCGGCATGCGGGATCTTAGTTTCCCCACCAGGGATCGAACCCGTGGTCCCTGCATTGGGAGCGCGGAGTCTTAACCTCTGGATCTCCATGGAAATCCTCCAACCTCGCACTATAAAGCGCCCTGCCCCCAACCTGAATCTTGAAACTTTCTCCCTACTTCCCACGGTGCCTGCCCCAGACCTATGGTCAAGACACTTGGAGCGACACATAGACTCACCTCCTACTCCCGGAGAGAGCCCGACCCCGCCCTGAAGGCGTTGATTGGCAAGCGACGCTCGGAGAGCCGCCAACCGCGTAGCCCGGCCCTCTCGAGTCCGCTCCTGCCCCACCCCGTGGGCGGCCCGGATTTGTTTTGGCGTCAAGCGCGCGCTGTGATGACGCCACGACGCTGACGCCTGAGGATGGCGGCGGCGGCGGTGGTCGGGGCTGTGTCCGCGGCCCGGAGAGGGTCAGCACAGTCGCCCAGGCGCCGAAGAGCCCGCCGCCCGCGCGAGGTGAGGCGACCCGGCCAGGACCGACGGCCCCATGGGCGGGAGGGGCTGACGAGCTGCAGCCACGGTCGCTTCCTGGAGCACTGGGCCCGTCCCTGCCCAGCCCGGAGCCCTCGGCCTGTGCCCGCTGCGCCGGGGCCTAGGGGGAGTGGGTAGCAGGCCAGGCGATGGCTGCTTGGGGTCCCTGGTGTCCGAGGCTTGACTGGCCTTGAAACATGCTGCTGCGCTGGGTAGCCCGTCTCTGAGGCCCCAAGGACCAGGTGGACGTGGTCAGCTGTCCTGCCTGCTGTTCAACCAGTCGACATCGGTCAGGGTGAACCAACCTGGTTGTCCTCACTACCTTCTCATGTCTGGCACCTACTCCACACCTCCTCTTTTGCTACTGAACGACAGGGTCGGGGGGCAGCTAGTCTCTTCTTTGTTCCGGCTGGGGAAAATCACACCTGAGTCCAGCCGGATCGCCTGCTTTGTAAGCCGGTTATCCCTCTGCTTTTATAAAGGGAAGCCCAGCTCCCCCACGCTCACTTCCTCTCCTGAAACTGTGAAGTGATAATTCCCACTTGAAAATCTGAGTAAGTCCTTCATTGCCTAAAACTGGCTCCTCGGTACCTGCAGGGTAAAGGCCAAACTTCATAGCAGGGCGTTCAGGGCTCTTCATAATCTGGCATAACCTTGAAGTCAACACCTGGGCACTTCTTTCTCCTGCTTACATAGTTTGTTGTTGGGGGTATGTGCATCTGCCGTTAGCTCTGTGTTTTAACACCCTTTCGCTTTAGGTATACAATTTTCTCACTTTGTAATACTCTTCTTTCCCCCCACCCCCACCTCCACCCACCAGTTTGGAAAATTTACATCTGTCCTTTAAAATCCACCTTAGATTTAATTTCCTTGGAAAAGCCTCCCTTCACATGTAACCATGGACTCCTCTGTACTTCAATTCATGTGACTACTGTTGGAGTTTATTGTGTTGTGTCACTTGATGGTTGGCCTGGGGATTGTGTCTTCTGTCTGCATATCAGTGTCTGGCTCTGTGCTTGGCATAAAGTAGGAGCTGGGTCATCTGTGATAGGTTGCTGATTTAAGAATGGATACAGATTCAGCTATACTACTGAGCACATATCAGGGGCCAGGACCTGAGATGAGCACAGCAAACGCGAGTGTCCTGTTTGCACATTCACACGTATGCATATGGTAGGTGGTGCAGCCTTGTCAACCTGATGGTCTAAAATCTCCTGGGGTGGTTTTTCAAAATACAAATTCAAGAGTCTCATTTTCTGAGATTTTGATGCAGAATATCTGGAATCAGGTAGGAATCTGTATTTTTTAAAAAACTCTCCAGGTGACTTTACTATGCTCCTTGCTTGAAAATCTTTGTCATCACTCCAGGAAACTGTTGTGTCTTTGTCCAGTGGGAAGGGCCAGCTGTGCCTTGTAGCACACAACTGCTGTTGCAGTCTCATTTCCCATATCTTGGGGAGGCAGGATGATTTGGTGGTTAGAAGTATGGGGTTTGGAATAAGAAAGACTTTGATTCAGTTCTTGACTTTTATGAGATCTTGAGGTTCTTTGAGTCGTAGTTTGCTCATCCCATAATAGGAATAATCATGCCTACTTTATGTGGTTGCAGAGAGGAGTGAGAATGCATATAAGACGCTTAGCACAGTTGGAACTCAGGAAATGGGAGCCACTGTTATTACTAATGGCTGTTCTTCCCAGAGTTCATCCCATGTCAAAAGGGGATCTCATCTTAGTAAGCCTGTTTGCTCTTCAGACTGAGTCTTGTGTAGGAAGCTACCTTATGTTATGTGATTTCCTTGAGGTAATTTCTGATCATCAGAGATAGCTCTGACAAAACTGTGCTTCTACTCAGGGCAGTTGCAGTTGGCTATTCCCCTAGAAAAGATGTGGATTGCTGACTCACTGGAGGGCGGGTGTGCTGAATAAGTACGTGTCCAGGTCTAATTGCAATTGTTGTTAAGTTGTATAAATGCGCTAAAGAAAGTGCAGCTTTCAGGAAACCTGTTTGCCTCTTACACTGAGCTAGAGCTGAGCCTCACTTGGAATGGAATACCCCAGAAGACCCTAGTATCTGTGAAATCTGAACTAGATACTGGGGTTCTCTGTCACTCACAGGTTCATTGTTAAGTGAGTGAGACTTTGGTTTAGCCGTCTGTTTTTTCTTTATAAGTGTGAGCATGCTATTTGGGCAACTTTGATCCTCTCCAGTGCTTCCTAACTGTGTGATGTGAATTGGCTATAGGTGTGCCCAAGTATTGACCCTTAAGCTTTGAGATAGCTGAGAACAGCTGTCTCCACTGGCCCAGGGTGCACAGAGAAAAATTTGAGAAGTACAACCCTGGAAGAAAGGAAACAATTCTGCTTGTTGAGAGCTGGAGAGAGACTTATTTATTTGAACTTTCTTTTCTTCCAGGAATCTTACTCAGTGAGTATTAAGCCAATTTGTGTTGGCTAGGTCATCACTGAGCTAATTCTTGGTACAGCCCTCTGTTGCCATGGCATCTCATGTGATGCTAAAGTAGAAAAATGTGCTGTTTTCGTTTGCTAGAGGAAAATTATCGCAGAGGGACCCCTTCCAGGCTTCCAGCCTTGAAGTGGCCTCACAGGACATCATAAGAGAAATGGATCAGGGGACTCTTGGTGTGGAGCCATTTGGGCTGTAAGTTCGTTGAGAACAGAGATTATAACTGCCTTTTTGTCTGTCACAGCCCCTGGCAGAGTTCCTGGCCCACAGCAGGAGCTCAGTAAATATTTATGGGTTGAACCTTGGGATTTTGGAAGGAGAACACCAGGTACATTGCCAGAGGCTGTATTTCTGATAATGGGATGGGCAGTGGGTGGGATGTCTCAGATGGAGTTGAGGGTCAGGATAGAATGAGGAGGACACGACAAACTGTTGAACTGTCCTTCTCTCAGCCCTAAAGCAGGAGTCTCTGCTTACCAATTATTACCATGTAGAGCAGTGGTGCATAGAGTCCTTAAGAGGTGGAGTCCTGAGTTACTATATTCCAAAAAGAAGTTATAACAATTCTTATTATGAAATAGTGTTAAAAGTTAAAACATTACGGAAGTGAATAATGAACTGTCTTTAGACACAAACACTAATCATTTGTAAAATAATTTGGTGTATATTTGGTATAATAATTTGGTGTATATTCCCCCAGCTTTTTTTCTTATGTATATACTAGTCTATACATTTCTACAATATGTATTTTTTAACTTTAAAAATATAATATGTGGTGATGACTTTAAAATATAGCAATAACACAGAAGTATGTAATGTGAGAAGTAAGAGTCTCCCTTCCTTCCACCTGTTCCCCTGACCTTCCCACACCCTAGAGGCAGTCACTGTCAACAGCTTCTCTTCTACCTTTCCAGGATATTTTTTTCCTATGTATATGTCTGTACCTTTTTAGAAATTCCTCATTAGACATATGCTTCACATACTCTTTTTTTTTTTTTTTTTTTTTTGGCTGCAATACGCGGCATGTGGAGCTACCCCGACCAGGGATCGAACCCCTGCCCCCCTGCAGTGCAAGCACAGAGTTTAACCACTGGAACGCTGGGGAAGTCCCTTCACAAACTGTTTTAAACTCTTTGGTACATCACAGACATGGATACCAGTACAAAGCCACTCAAACTGACGGGTATCTTTCTTTCTTTGTCAATATATATGGATTTACCTCATTCATGTCAACAGCTGCAGAACATTCCATTATGTGAATGTATCTTAGTTTATTTAATTATTTCCTTCCTGATGAATATTTGGGTTGTTTCCATTTTTTTATTTTTTAAAGAATGGTTCCATGACCCTTCTTTTGCAAATATATCTTTGTGTACTTGTAGAAGTGGTTTTGTAGAATTATTTCTGAAAATGAAATTGCTGGGTCTCGTGTCAGTTTCCCTGCTTTAGTTTTCTAAATATTTATTTATTTATTTTTGGCTTCATTGGGTCTTCGTAGCTGCACACGGGCTTTCTCTAGTTGTGGCAAGCGGGGGCTACTCTTCGTTGTGGTGCGTGGGCTTCTCATTGCGGTGGCTTCTCTTGTTGCGGAGCACGGGCTCTAGGCGCGCGGGCTTCAGAACTTGCAGCATGCGGGCTCAGTAGTTGCAGCACACGGGCTCAGTAGTTGCGGCACGCGGGCTCTAGAGCGCAGGCTCAGTAGTTGTGGCGCATGGGCTTAGTTGCTCTGCAGCCTGTGGGATCTTCCCGGACCAGGGCCTGAACCCATGTCCCCTGCATTGGCAGGCAGATTCTTAGCCACTGCACCACAAGGGAAGTCCCAGTTCTCCTGTTTCAGAAAGCAGAATCGTGTGGTTCCCCCTAAGATTGCAGGGGTCCTTGTTCAGGGTTTTGTTTTGTTTCGTTTTAATTTTACTGAAGTATAGTTGATTTACAGTGTTGTGTTTAATTTCTTCTGTACAGCAAAGTGACTCAGTTACACATATATATTCTTCTTCATATTCTTTTCCATTATGATGTATCACAGGATATTGAACATAGTTCCCTGTGCTATACAGTAGGATCTTGTTGTTTATCCATCCTATATATAGTAGTTTGTATCTGCTAATCCTAGATTCCCAATTCTTCCCTCCCCCCCGGCTCTTGGCAACCACAAGTCCGTTCTCTATATTTGTGAATCTGTTTTTGTTTCGTGGATATGTTCACTTGTGTCGTATTTTAGATTCCACATATAAGTGATATCATATGGTATTTGTCTTTCTCTGACTTAACTTTGCTTAGTACGGTAATCTCTAGGTCTATCCATGTTGCTGCAAATGGCATTATTTCATTCTTTTTAATGGCTGAGTAATATTCCATTCCATACACACACACACACACACACACACACACACACACACACACACACATCATCTTTATCCATTCATCTGTTGATGGACATTTAGGTTGTTTCCATATCTTGCCTGTTGTAAATAGTGCTGCTGTGAACATAGGGGTGCATGTATCTTTTTGAATTACAGTTTTTTCTGGGTATATGTGCGGGAGTGCGATTGCTGGATCATATGGCAACTCTATTTTTAGTTTCTTGAGGAACCTCCATACTGTTTTCCGTAGTGGCCGCACCAATTTACATTCCTCCCAACAGTGTAAGAGGGTTTCCCTTTTCTCCACACCCTCTCCAGCATTTATTAGTCAGCTTTTTAATGATGGCCATTCTGACTGGTGTGAGGTGGTACCTCACTGTTTTGATTTGCATTTTTCTGTTAATTAGCGATGATGAGCATCTTCTCACGTGCCTGTTGGCCATCTGTATGTCTTTTTAGGAGAAATGTCTATTTAGGTCTTCTAACCATTTTTCTTTCTTTTTTAAAAAAAAATTTATTTATTTTATTTGCTTTATATTTATTTTTGGCTGCGTTGGGTCTTCATTGCTGCACGCAGGCTTTCTCTAGTTGTGGTGAGCGGGGGCTACTCTTCGTTGTGGTGCACCGGCTTCTCATTGTGGTGGCTTCTCTTGTTGTGGAGCACAGGCTCTAGGCGCGTGGGCTTCAGTAGTTGTGGCTCACTGGCTCTAGAGCACAGGCTCAGTAGTTGTGGCGCACGGGCTTAGTTGCTCCGTGGCATGTGGGACCTTCCCGGACAAGGGCTTGAACCTGTGTCCCCTGCATTGGCAGGCGGATTCTTTTTTTTTTTTAAGAAGATGTTGGAGGTAGGAGTTTATTAATTTATTTATGTATTTTTTCTGTGTTGGGTCTTCGTTTCTGTGCGAGGGCTTTCTCTAGTTTTAGCAAGCGGGGGCCACTCTTCATCGCGGTCCGCGGGCCTCTCACTGTCGCAGCCTCTCTTGTTGCGGAGCACAGGCTCCAGACGCGCAGGCTCAGTAGTTGTGGCTCACGGGCCTAGTTGCCCTGCGGCATGTGGGATCCTCCCAGACCAGGGCTCGAACCCGTGTCCCCTGCATTGTCGGCAGATTCTCAACCACTGCGCCACCAGGGAAGCCCGGCAGGCGGATTCTTAACCACTGCAACACCAGGGAAGTCCTAACCATTTTTCGATTGGGTTGTTTGTTTTTTTGTTATTGAATTGTAGGTGCTGATTGTATATTTTGGAAATTAAGCCCTTGTTGGTCCCATCATTTGCAAATATTTTCTCCCATTCCATAGGTTGTCTTTTTGTTTTGTTTATGGTTTCCTTTGCTGTGCAAATGCTTATAAGTTTGATTAGGTCCCATTTGCTTATTTTTGATTTTATTTCTATTGCCTTGGGAAACTGATCTAGGAAAACATTGGTACGATTTATGTCAGAGAATGTTTTGCCTATGTTCTCTTCTAGGAGTTTTATGGTGTCTTGTCTCATATTTAAGTCTTTAAGCCATTTTGAGTTTATTTTTGTGTGTGGCGTGAGGGTCAGGGGTTTTTATCTAATGTGACAGCCTTCTTTGCCTGCTATCCCTGCTTGCCTCGTGATGGTTAGAAGTGCTGTTTAGCAGTTACTTATTTCTGGGATTCCTGAGAGATTACTGCCTACTTCATTTTGATAGACAGTCTTTCAAAACATGGGAGCAGAATATAGAGATCTTTGCAGGCAAAAGGTTGTGAAGCTTTGCCATGGAGAACAGTCTTAGGAAGTGTTATTGGAGAGGGCTCGGTGCCTGCCTGGGAGGCATCCACAGACTTCTGTGGCCAGGAAAATTGTTTCAGGATCCATCCCTGTCCTCTGCTCCTAGGCCCCTGGTCTCCCCACAGATGGGTCTGGCAGTTTATGGACAAACTTGCTTTGGAGTTCAGATAACAATCTGTAAGACCCAAATAGACCCGAGAACTCTGCCTTCCTTTGTTGTTGAGGACATTTATACAAGCGCCCAAAGAGCATGGCTCTGGTTTAACCACCAATCTGGCCTCTTCCTGCCACTTGAAAATTTCTGAGGTTCTGGGATTTTTGCCCTGCAGCAAAAAGAAACCTGAGAACCAGCCCACCTTTCACTCAGTGTTAACAAACATTGAATGCCTGCTCGGAGCTCAGTGCTTTGTTGGGAGCCAGAGAGTTCTAGAAACCTGAGAAGTGGTCCCTTCCCTCAAAAGGCTGACAACTCTAGTGATCAGAAGTAATTTAGAGTATAGCAGTGAGCAGTGTGACCCAGATTGTACATGGAATGGAGGTTTCGGAAGACATGCCCTTCAGAAAAGATCCTCGGGCTTCCCTGGTGGCGCAGTGGTTAAGAATCCACCTGCCAATGCAGGGGACACGGGTTCAAGCCCTGGTCCAGGAAGATCCCACATGCCGCGGATCAACTAAGCCCATGCGCCACAACTGCTGAACCTGAGCTCTAGAGCCCATGAGCCACAACTACCGAGCCAGCGTGCCGCAACTACTGAAGCCCGTGAGCCTAGAGGCTGTGCTCCGCAACAAAAGAAGCCACCATAATGAGAAGCCTGCGCACCGCAACGAAGAGTAGCCCCTGTTCGCCACAACTAGAGAAAGCCCGTGCACAGCAAAGAAGACCCAACACAACCAAAAATAAATAAATAAAAAAAAAAAAAAAAAAAAAGATCCTCAGTAAAGTTTCGTTGATTAATCAGTTGAGTGGTATGAGAAAGGATTGAGTCCTTGACCTGGTGAGTCTGAGCTCAGCTGGGCCCCAGGCACTTCTGGAGTCTATCTGGTTTGGTGGAAGGAGCTCTGGATGGAGAATGAGATTTTGGTTTGTT